>NW_010334840.1:0-52228 GCF_000700745.2 Antrostomus carolinensis | reverse complement strand
GCTGCGCCCGACCAGCCCGGGCCCCGAGGCGCGGAGCCCGCCGCGGGCAGCGGCGCCCTCCCCTCTGTATCTGCCCGGGGAGGGAAGCAGCGGCAGCCTGGAGCGGAGGATGCTGAAAGCTTTGCCGCTCTGATGAGAGTTCCCGCTGCTCCGTCTGTGGTTTCCCGGTACCCTCCTCCTTTTCCAGCCCCCTTTCCCACGGTGTCAACCTTGTTTCCTGCGGACAAGCCTGACTGTTCGTACGTGTTGTCGCCTGGCAGGTGGAAAAGGCGTTTTATCAGCACTTTTCCACTTGCAGCTGCAAAATTCAGCTCAGGTTTCCCCTCTGCCCCACCTCAGCGAGTGCCGCCAGCTTCTGAGAGATGCCACAGCACAGCAAAACCTTTCTCGCTAACCTGCTGAAGAGTGGTGATTCAGCACGATAAAACTTTATAAACATGTTAAATTAATCTGGAAAAAAAAAAAAAGAAGCAGCTGAGTAAGTGTTTGCACAGCTCTGATAAACATGCAAAGTTCAGATAGTAAAATACTTTATTGGTGTGACAGGCCCGGGATTTGCTGCCAAAATGAAAAATGGGTAAAGTCAAAGGTAGATGGATAAACCACACCTAGCACATGAAGCCTTGGTCAAGTCCTGAGCCCCAACTTTGTTCTTGCATGTTACTTCTGATGGTTAGCTGTGGTGCTGTGACTTGTACCTGTGCTTTAGAATGTGCATACAGTCAATTTTACTTATTGCTGAGTTGTATAAATTGACAAAAGGCATGTCTCTAGTTTTACTGGATAGGTTGACTCATCAGCAAAAGCTCCATATATTAGGTAGATGAATAGTGCTTTTATTAGTCTTGGTGCTTGACTACAAACTTTCCTCAGAGGCTGTCTTATGTCTCTGGATGTGTGTGTGGGCCTGAGAAGGTCTCCTGAGGTCAGCTGAAAGGAAAACTAACCAAAATGTAAAACTCCAGGAAGAAACCAATGAGAGGCTGTTTCGCTTGGGATAGCTTTTAAGAAGCTGCAGTATTCATGGAAAAAGTCTGATTCAGAATAACCAGGAAAGCCAACCAAATGAAAAATAGGACTTATTCTACAACGTGTTGTATTAAGAGCAGTCAGAGGCAAAGCAGGCTTATTGCTGCATTTTTTTCCTCAAACATCATACATCTTGCCCCTGAACAGCATACTTGGAAGTGAGGTGCTAAAGAGGAAGGGTCTTGCTTGATTTCCTGGCTTGGGCTTTACTCTTCCCTTCCCCCTCAGCCATGCTATTGCACATATGTACTGTACAGCAGAGAAGCAGGAAAAAGTACGTGTTCATTACCAGCCACATCTACTCAGCTAACACAGAGTTTGGTGTTAGAAAAGGTCGGCTGAAATCTCTGGTCTTTATGCCTGTGAGGAGAGTCTGGTCCTGGTCTGGTGAAGAATGGGTAAGCCAGTTTTCTGATTGAGATGGGAGATTTTTGGTGGGTATGGATATATTACACCCTACTATGTATGTACACACGCATATACACTCCTCCCCTCATATATATATATATATATATTTTATTGCCAAATATATATACAAGCAATAAAATATGTTGAGGACTGCCAACACAGTTGCCAGTTTGATAGCTTGTGGTCTGCCTGCATGCATGGGAGCTGGTGCTCCCAGTTCACTTTCTACTGCCAAGGCTGTTAAACAAGCATCAGATTGCAGAGAATTCAATGTGAAGTAGATAAAATATCTCCTTTAATGATTCTAAAGTACAGGGATTGTTTGCTGTTCTACAGAAGCACCAGAACTTTCTGCTATCTTCTGAGCCCTGTCTAAGAGCTGCAATTCCTCGGTATCAGCACTTTCTTTTGGACACTGTGCCAGTTTTAGTAGTCCTATTTAGCATATACTTGGCAACACTAGACTGTAAGTACTGAGTAGTGGTATCTAGCAGTAACTCGCAGAAAAATAAGACAACTCATGTTTTCAGGGGCTCTTAAACCAAGATAGCTGGCCTGTCAAGCAGCTAAAGGTGAAGTATGCTACTGTATGTGGAAGCCTGGGGCTTGTGTCCACAAATAACGGATTCCTTGTCTCAAACAAGTTTAAAGGACAATTTTAAACTTAACCATTTATAATTGGACAACTTTAAAAAGAGATGTAAGAAGAAATGAGGAGCTAGTTTGTTTGTTTTTTTTTAATACCTATCTTCATTTAGTGCCCCACTCATCCACCAATAAAGATGGATTTCTGTACACTCAGTGCATACATCACTTTTTATACTTAACCTTGATGGTCAGCAAGAGGTGAGAGAAAGGGCTGTGGGAATGCCAGGGTAAACACCCACATTTTTTCTTTTCCACTTTTCCACTCTACTTCTACCTGGATGGTAAAATTTCTAGAACATACTAAGCACTGAAGTATGTTGAAGCCCTTGGCAATGTCATTCTTAAATCTTTTGTGTTTTACTTTGTACCACAAACATGTACAAACTTCACTGAGGAAAAGCTTAAACTGTTTGGTGTTTTTGTGTTGTTTTTTTTTTTTTCTCCACACTGGGGCATTTTGCCTACATATGAACCCATTGCTGCTTTTACAAGGTCACTGGGTGGTTTGACCCATCTCAGCAGCAGTGATGCATCAAAAATCATGAGGAGCAGTGGATTGTAACACACCGAGTCCAGTTACTTGAGGATGTGTGTCCAAATCTATGGACGATAATCATGATTCAGGTTATAATCCAAGATTTTAGGTCCATAGTGTTTAAAACTGTTTAAAGCTTAGAAGTATTTAGAACTTATTTGGTAATTGTATTTTTTTCCCTTCAGGCAGCTAAACAGACTGTAAATAGCAATTACAAGGAATACAAGCACAGTTGCACTTCTTTTCACTGAAAGAGATTGCATTAGAAACCTTTGGCTGGAGTTGTATGTGCTTTAAGCTGATTAGTTACAGAAGTGTGAAAGTAATTTGCTCTACTCCTACTATAAATCTAATTTATGCTTTATTCAGTGGGCGAGTTTGTGATTTTAAAGCACGCAAATAATTTAACACTAAACTTTCATATAATCTTTAATATTTTACCTTTTAATATTATTTAAACAAATCATTCCCTGATTGAGAAACTTTGACATGGGAAGAGTGCTTTGCCTTCCAGGCTGTTTTCATATTCTTGCAGAGTGATTCAGCGAGCAGGCAATAAGTGATTCTATTAAACCTAAGTGCTGGAGGGCTCTCTCCCCTCCGCAGCTGCTTAATTTTAACTCCTCTCCCCTGGCTGACTGCTCTCATCACTGCTGGGTGTGGTGCACTTGTAAACTGTTGGCCTCTCTTCTTTCTTTCCCTTTTTTCAAGTTGCAATAACGCACTGGAGAATTTTGGAACAGACTGTCCGATGGGGCCGCTGAGTATCTGAGAGCTCCCAATCAATCCCACCTGCAATGGCATTGATGTTTTATCCTTATCACCTCCTGGATGTGATGCCCCCGGGTCTTAGTAGGTTCTCAGCTAAGTGGTCACATGAGTTGTTGGCTGTCAGTCCACTGACTCACTATTATGGGATTTATGATGCAAGAACCATACTGGAACAGGCAAAAGGTCTGTTGATCCCAATGTCTTATTTCTGATAGTGGCCCAACTGGATCCCTCAGGAGGAGTAAAAGAGCAAAGGATGCCTCTAGTGATACTTTCTCAGAATAATAAATTCTGAGGGAGTGAGCAGTTTATTAGGGGGTTATTAAGATATGAATGCTTGTCTTTCCTATCAGATTACACGTGCTGTGTGTACTAACTTACTGAAAAACAATCGTAAAGTTTTTTTTTAAATTCAAGTTAAACCGTTATCTGAGCTAGAGAGAAACATGGACTTCCTATTTTGCCCCTATGTTTCAGACAGTGGGAGGAGAATGCTTGCGAAATACAGATTATTTTGTTCTGTATACAGCTTGTTGCTTCACTAAAATAAAAATTGATTTTGAGTAAGTATAATCCTGTGATTGGTGACATATAAAAAAGGTTTTATGACTTTGACATTTGTTGCTGGCCATGTAATAGGCCTCAGAAAACCCAGACCTCAGTAAAAAAAATTAGAATAATTCCAGAGAGATTTTTCTCTATCTGGTGGGTAAACAAGAAGAAACCTTTAAGAAGCTCTTCTAAATAAATCTATTCCTTTATCAAATACCAAGCAGTAGAAGTCTTTTTTTCCTTCCATTGTTAACGTTCATATTTTCACATCTTGAACTTGTGTGTACTTTGGCTGGGTCCTCTGGAGTGGCCAGTACCCACTGAGTGATGCTTTTGCCTTAGCTGTAGATAGATCTTCTGGGAAGAAAACTGATGAAACTGGGCATGGAGGAGGAAAACATGGCATATAACAATTGTCTATATTAATTTGTAAAATAGGTTTTCTGGAGGTTACTTGATATTGCAAGGGATGATTTCATATTAAGTGGTAGTAGGTATGATAGCATCTTTTGGATTGGAAGATGTTCAGCTCCATGTGAAAGTAAAGGTATAATTTGAGGAAATTTTTGGGGGGCATAGTTGCTGCTCACTCTCACTGTCTTATTCCTCCATTTTTCCTATAAACTTCTTGTCTTTTACAATTTTGTAGTTTTAAACAGTAATATTTTCTGGTTCTTATCCCTATCAGAGATGCACCTAGCAGAGCAGTTCTGATCTTGATAGGGATAAGCACATGCTATTTTTCTGATCTTTGACAAGAGTAAATGGTGTAGTGGTTATGCCAGCACAACAAGCAAATCAATCCTTTTCTGAAACCTTTTAGAGTGAACTTTTGTTGATTTTACCTGTGCGTTTGGTGGCCATTGCATTTTTGATCTATTATTGGGGTGTCTGACACTGGAGTTGTTGTTCTGTGGAATGGCATCCTAAAATAGAGGTTCTTCCAAGTGTGAGGTTGGTTCATACCAGAGCTGTTTGCTCTCTAACCATCAGGACTGAAAGTTGCAGACTGGCAGAAATGCAGCTACCTCGTACACTTGGATTTTGGGCAAGGGTGTGAGCTCAGCAGTGGCTCACTGGTGGGTACTGTAGGGCTGGGTGAGGAGATTCTCGCATTGCCAGTGTATTTTCCCTTCTCCGAATCACCTTACTGAGGTGTGAGGGAGGAGTTGTGATGCAGGATTGTTTTTGTATGAGTGCTTTTATTTACAGTATGTGTGAAGGGCCTTTAAAAATTAATTCCGTTATTTTTTCCACCTTTCTTACGTTAAGGCAGGTTTGTCCTGCATATTATTAATAAGGAAAACCACAAAGTATTTCAATTAGATTATTTTGCCACCATCTTCTATTTTATGTATACAGCTTGCAACATTCATTGCTTCCTACTACTTTGTTTCTGACCTAGTAGGTAAGTTGCTGTGATTGGTGTTAATATTCTTTTTTTTTTTTCCTGTTGACCTCCAGTTTTTTGCTTGCAGTTATGAAAAAGAGTTCTGGGACAGCAAATTTGTAACAGAGTTCTGTGACTTGAATTAAAAGCAAATAAAATGAAGAAGTTACATAGTAAGCTATATAGCAGTAATAGCAACTGAATAGTTGTGATAAGAAACTGAAATCTATCATTGTTTCAGGCATTAAAAACACTTTTCAATTGTGCAGTTTTCTTGGGAACTTCAATAATTGAACTCAAATAAAGTTGACCTTTTTTCTTTAGACTGAGGAATCCTATGCCCACTGGTTATAAATAATACTTGAATAGAAACATTGATCCTGGCACAAAGCACCTTGCAAACAGGATTTGTGTATTTAGAATGGGTTAAATGTAGTTTTCTACACTAGGTTTTATAGAGATGCTGGCCACAGAACTTGGGTGGTGTTTTTTAAACCTTATTGCTGGATGCTGACAAGAAGCAGGGTAAGAGCTCACTGAGAAACTGTACTCCTGTTTAGGTAAAATAAACTGCAGAGATATTTGAGCTTTCTGCAGAAAACATGTCTCAGAGCACAGAAGTTCTTATTTTGCATTCTTTTAGCTAGCCAATTCTGCTGAATCAGTCTCTTGTATCGAGCTATCTCTGACAAAGAAAGAAGTTGCGGCTGTAGCAGCACAAGCTTGTCTCCCCCGGCCCTGCTTCCCTCTCTGAGAGGAGGAGGAAGTGAAATGTATGTGACAGCAATGTTTCTTATTAACCTGTGACCCCAAGTTAAAATGTGCCATTTTTGCCTTGTCATGCCTTTCCCTTTCCCTCTCCCTCCTTGCCTGCTCAGGTGAGCTGTGTATTTGGTGTGGGACCTGCTTGTGGCTGCTGTAGCCCAAGCCCGAAGGGTTGATGTGGGATTTCACACCAAAGATCTCCTTGCTCCAGGCTCTGATGGCTAAGTAGCCCACTGCCATTCTGCTAAGTACATTATAGATGGAGGTCTGAAATGGAGAATTAATACCCTTCAGTTAGGTTTTTCCAGTTTATATTAGAGAACTTTACAGTGGAGCAGCTGTTTTGAAGAAGTGTCAAAAGCATCAGTTGCTGGAGGACATGATTCTGAGATTTCAGCCACATTAGCAGGTGGTTTGTGCTGCCTGCAAATCTGAAGAGCTCTTGTAAGGTGTCCTTTGTGTTTCCCTGGCTGAAGCAAATGTATGGTGGTTGCCTGAAAGCTCTGTTGGCCCATGGTGGCTGGAAGAGTAGCATGGAAAGGGGGGAAAAGAACAGAAATAAGAACATTGTTTGGTTTGTGTGCCTGTGTAATGAGATGCACAGGGTAATCTGTCTGTTCCTGTGTACCTGAAACAAAGAAAGAAGAAATTGTCTTCTGTGAGCATTAACGTGAGTGGGACGTTTAACATGTGCTGAAACCTCTAGTGGGGTTTGTTTTTTTGATTTTTTTTTTTTTTTGTTTTGTTTTGATTTCTTTTTTTTTCTGCCCTTAATGATAATGTTGGACAGGGTGGGATGCTTTAAAAAAAAAAAAAAAAAAAAAAGGAGATCAATTCCATTTGCTGTGCACAGGTGCAGTGTGAGGAAGGACTTGCTACCTGAAGTGCCAGCTGGGGAGTAATGGATGTCCACTCATCTTTAAGCATTCATCACCTTCATTCTGCACTGAGTTAAGCCTGTCCCACTGAGACAAGTACCTATGGACTTCTGACCCAGAGGTGTGTGTACATGCCTGTCAACAAGGCTTTAGTGCATGGAACTAGATTTAAGAATTGTGTGCATTTTCCTTTGTGTGGTTGCTGTGATATCACAGTAGCACTAAGATGTTTCAAGCATCAATTAATTAAATAATAAATGAGTATAAATTAAGGATCCCTTGGATTTAGATATTAGAATATTTAGATATCTAGATATTAGGAAGAAATTCTTTACTGCGAAGGTGGTGGGACACTGGAACAGGTTGCCCAAAGAAATTGTGAATGCTCTCTCCCTGGAAGTGTTCAAGGCCAGGATGGATGAGGTTTGAGCAGCCTGGTCGAGTGGAAGGTGTCCCTGCTGATGGCAGGAGGGTTGGAACTAGATGATATTTGAGGTCCCTTCCAACTTAAACCATTCTATGATTCTATGAATAGTGCTGTATTTGATCACACTGCTATACACACATGATCTTCTGTTAAAAAGATGGTTATTTGTGAATTTACTTAAAAAATACTTTTGCAGTGAAGTTCCTGAGGAGGCTCAGTCTTACAGCTTCTGATCTTAAGGGATTTTCTACCTTCAGCGTGAGGTTTTGTGAGATCCAAAGCTATCGTATAACTAGGAAAGGTGCCAGTTTTGGGAGCACACCCTGCGGCCATCCAGTTATCTGCTGCAGAAAGCCCATTACTGGGAATACTTTTGTAGCAATTATCTCCTTTGTCTGGTTTAACACAACATCAGGGAGCTAAATCAGATATAAGAAAAAGGCAATAAAATACTGTAGGATTACCAATTTGTAATACATACTAGCCAAAAGCTACAGACAAACATGAAACTGGCCATGTGTCTGCAAAACTGGGATGGGTGGGACTTGGAATAGACTTCCTAATGGACAGGTAAAAGTAACAAGACTACGCATTAACTTGTCAGAGACCAGGCAAAGGCTTTGGTGCTTCCAGTGATTTACCTGACATAGGAATTAAGGTCTTTAAATAAAGATGCTGACAGTTTCTGGTCAGAGGTGGAGGATGAATTTGGCTTGACACTAGAATATTCTGCCTTGTCATTTTCATGGAGAAGGGTATTGTGCACAGTCAGCAGCACTGCTTCCTAGCAGGGCTTGCAGACATGAGAAATATACCTTACCCAATCAGTATATGAAGATGTGATATTTATTGTGGGTGTGTTATTCTGAATAACTATGAATTGACTTGTGGTTCTGAAATTGCAACTGTGCAAGCTCTCTGTTGAACATGCTGTATGTCTGTTCATCTTCAAAAAAAAATCGGTCATGGATGAAGTCAAGCAAGGTAGGGGAAACTAACTAATAGGTACTTTAAGAAAGAGCTGAAATATAGTTGAATCATTTTTGTAAGTATTCATGCCTGTATAGATTGAACTTTTATGCAAGTCACTCTTTACCTTCCCCTTTCTCCCCCTCAGTAGCAGTTTTATAAGTAGCATTATACCTTTAATTGAGAAGTAAATGATTCCTGTCAAGCATATTGAAACTCCATGAATTTACATTTTGGAAATATTTCAATTTTTTTTCAAGAGCTGATAGTAGAATAATGATTCAGTTTCAGAGAAGTAAGAAAATTGCTATGTAGCTGTAATGTGTTGGGTTATCATTTTGACTAATTGTCATGATTTCATGACATGTAGCAAGATACGAATTTTAAGACTGCCTCAAAGGATTGTTAGTGTGATGCACATTAGATACCTCCAGTAGCTGGGACTGCCGTGATACACGGCCATGGGGAATCCAGGTTAGAACATAATCACAAATAAGCTTATGGCTTTTATGAGGATGATAAATTTGTGTAGGGTGATATAAAGAAAGGACTAAGGACCTGATTCTGATGCTAGTTTTAGAAGTGTAAGCTGAGAGTAAATTAATGGTAGAGGGATGCAAGACAGGAAGCTGCTGCAGAACTGGCATGAAATTAGCACTGATACATTAATCCTTTAAAAAAACAAACCCCTTTGTCACCAGAAGAATTTGAGTAACTAACCTCCACAGACTCCTAAATCTTGATTCTAGGAGCCCATTTAGAAGGAAATGTTGAAATATTCATTCAGTGTGTACAATAAATGTTTTTGCCTAGTCTGACCTTTCTGAGACCAGTCTAATTTTATCTAAAATGATGAATATTATAGTATCTCATTTTTTGATTAATTAAGATAACTTTAAATAGTCTAAATCTTTGGGTGATTTCAGAGAAAATAATGGTGTGGAGAAAGATGAATGTATTTATCTTAAAAACATATCTCTGAATTAAATTTGAGAATTATTCTATGCATATTCCTCAGTATAGGAGTTTTTTTCAGGAGTTAATTAAAAAAAAATCCCTGAATTGCATGCATAAGAAAACAAGTTTTGGTCTTATCAAAGCTTAAGCTTTGGTCATATAATTTGTTGCATAATTCAGGAAGCAAAAATCCTGACTTAGAAGAAGGAGGTCATGGAGCACCCTGGAGAGAGTTCTTGCAGGCACTGTGTACTTTCTGTTGAAATCAGTGCCTGTAGTTTACTTGGATACTGTTAGTGCCTATTCCTGAGTGAAACACAATACTCCATGCAGGACTTGAGGTTGTTTATGATGTAGAGGAAGCTGAGGAAGTGTGGAGTAAACACTTTTTATATACATAAAGAATATGTAATGTAGAACTGGAAAAAAACCAAACCAAAACAACATCATAATTCTCTTATGCTTTGAATACTTGTGGCTTTCAGCCAAAGATGTAGAAATACGTTAGCATGTACTCATCTGGTACAAGAGTTCAGAAAGCAAATTCATTACTGTTTTGCTCTTAAAATATAAATGCGGCATAGAACAGCAATGCATTTTATCATTGCATGTTTATGCTTAGGTTTTTACTTTATTGCTCAAGTAGCAGTTGTTACCTGTTTCTGTCTTAGAAAAACTGATTTTTTTCTCTAATAACTAAATTTAATATTAAAACTAAAGTCACTGTTCTGCCTCTTCTTTTTGTGTATTCCTAAAATAAATATCCCTATAAGTGTTTTAAAAAATTACAGGCACCTCTGGTTCTATGTAACTTTGCTTAAATAAACTCAGTCTTCAGCCTCGAGTTAGTATTTTACATTCATCTGTCTTATTAATGAATTGTGTGTATCTTTGGAACAGAGTAGGTGGTATGAGGTATTAAATTATTTTGGCATCCAGTTCAGATGGGATATCACAGTTTAGCTTTCTTCCTCTTGTCCCCTGTGAGTGATACACTTTCAAGCTTGCTTTTGGCATGGAGATTGGGTAGTACAGAATCACTGCTGTGCAAGAGAAGAACAAGAATTGTTATGAAATACATCACTCCCTTTTCCATAAAGACAAAAACAATTTGGGCTTTTACTAATGACTTAAAAAAAAAAATCTTTGCCTTAAATCCATCCTGGAGATTAGTGCATACTGGTGATTATGAAGCATGTTACAACATTTTCAGTACTAGTGTCTAGCTGACTTACTGGATTTCTTCCTCCAGATACCTGACTTTAAAAAGCAGATTTATGTGTGGAGGTGTATTTATGAAAGAGGCAGTAAAGCTTCTTTATCTAAATAGTACAAAAGAGCTCAAGAGTTACAGATAGAAGTCAGAATAAAAGAACACTGTATTGCTAAAGTAAAATGAATACCTGAGTCTGCGAAGCACCTAACGTTGGCTTGTTTTGGCTTGAATCTCTTCAGGTCCTGTGTGATGTTTTTTTGGAGGGACTGGACAGGAGCAGCACACCTGAAGCAGACCAGTGCTGTTTGTGTTAGTTGGTGGGTAGATGCCTTTCTGAAGGTATTGATGATGCTCCTGCATCTCTGCTCCTTACACACACACATGCATTTCTCCACTCTGTGCTTAAGATCTGAAGAGACTACTATCCAGTTAAGAAACTTAGGTTAGAAATGTGAGGTGTTGAAATGCAGTACTTCAACAGCTGATTAAGTGTATGGATCTAAAACTCTTAAAAAGCATTTTTCAAGATTTTGCAGGATCTTTTTGCCATCGTTAAACATGTTAAAATTACAACGGAGTTTCTTTATGTGAAGTACAAGAGTAGTTTAATAGCTGAAAAAACATTTTAAGATTCTTGCAAGTATAGAATATTTAACTCTAATGCTGACATGTTCAGCAGTTTTAGTCCATGACAAATATATGGAATAAAATCCTCGTTGGATTCCAAGATACTGACTATTGAGAGGTAAATTTATCTGCTGCTATTTATAGGCAAATGGAAGTTATTATGAAAATGCATTTCAAACTCTTGATTTTGTGCTGTAATAGTAGTTGGAGTAACTCCTTAAGGTCCTTAGGCTTGCGTAGCTTTGGTTTTACACAGACATAAGCCACTGTTTAAAGTCATGTCTAAAAGCAAGTGCTGGGGGAGCAGTGCTAGGGAACTGGGATTCAGGCTGTTCGACCTTCTGCAGGGGTGAGATATTGCAGCAGTTTGTTCCTCCCTCTGCCTGGTCTTTTCAGTCTTCCTCAGATCATACATTTTAGGTGACTGCTTGACATCTTCGTTCCCAAGGTTTCTCTGAAATTCTTACGTGGCTCTCATCCAGAACCCAAGCAGGACAGTTGTCCTGATTCCACCAAACTCCATCTTGGGATGTTTCAGGTCACTTCTATCCCAGGAGCATCCTGAAGCTCGGTGATGTTTGTTTTTTCAGGGTGCTGCTGAGTGTAGGTATCATTTTACAGACTTAATCTAAAGCTTTCAGGCCTGGTGAAGGAGAGCGGGTTCCCTGCTGTACTTCAAAACTTTTCCTCTGTACAGGGTATTCGCTGAAATCCTTTGAAAAAGGTTTACTAGTTTGTGTGTAACAAACATCTATTCATGAAGTCAGTTAACTCTGGTGTATTATTTCTATGCAGAGCTTACATGTAGCAACAAGCTTGAGGTATAATTTTTAACAGAGTTCTATACATGAAGACATCTGCTGTTTGTCTTTTGAGGCATACAAATTTATGTCTTTAAGGCATGCAATTTTTATAGTCTTAGGAGAGCATAAAAGCAGCGTGGTTTATCTTTTTTCGTGTTGTTGCGTTTTTTTAAGACAAGATTTCATGCCAAATTCTCTAAGGATGAGGCTTACCAATTGCACTGCTTTTTCTAAGTGAGGGCTGGATAAAGCCTTCCTCTTGCTCATGTGATAGGGGATTTGGCATGGCTGTCTAGTAGGTCAGTCAAGGGTCAGGTAAAGAAATAAGGAATGGCCCTTAAAATAGCTTGATAATTCTGATATTTTTTTTTTTTTAATTTTATATAGAGCATACAAATTCTTACATTTAGAACACTGCAGTGGTTGAACTAAATACCTGGACTGTAGGTGAAAATAAAATAAATATATGTAGGTGGGTCTGTAAACAGGTATCAGAAACGGTGTCTTACTCACTGTACTGCTTTTTTTTTCTGCATCAAAGGTGGCTTTCACCACATGCCATTAGCAGCTGCTTGAAAGGAACACTTTATCTAAGCTCAGGAAAAGTAGAACATCTTACTTTGCATCTTACCTGGGAAACATAACTGATCCAGCTCTATCTCATAGCCACTGGCCTTGTGTTTGCCAGAAGAACAAGTGTTCTAGGTCAGGAGTCTGTGTGAAACTGGAGCCTCTGCTCTCCTGCCAGGCTGTTTGAGGCACTGAGCTGTTGCGCTTCCTGGAGTAACTCAAAGTAGAAAATAAACTGAAAGTAGAAAATAAAAAGCTAGTACTTCATTCTGAGGTGTAATTCTTAGGGGGGGGGCGGGGAAACCTGTAGGATAAAGAAACACACCTTTCAAACTAATGTTATTTTCTTAACTTCTCGCTTTTGTGTAGTTTATGGCAAGAAATAACTTTCTTCTGATCCTATAGTTACTGAGTCCTCTAACTTTATCTTGCAGTAAGGATGTAGTGGGTAAAACACAGGTAAGAAGAACAGATGAATGTAAGAAAGTACAGTTTAGTTGTCATAATGTTCCACTAGCAGCTTAAACAGGGTGCATGTGACTAAGACACCCTTTCTGGCCTGCTTTGAGGTGCGCTTCAAAGCTTTAAATATATGCTTGAAGCTTTCTTTGTCTTACTTCAGAACTGTGTAATGAGTATGAGTGTACATAGTTTCCCCCCCTTTAATTAGTGAGCTCTACTTCAGCAAGAGACAAAATATCATAGTAGATTGGGCACTGAACTGGAAACTAGGTCATGAGCTTGTGATTATTAAATCTTAGTCATTTAGTTTTTTCATCTGAAAAGGCGAGGAGTGTTTGAGCAATTTTGAGGATGAAAACTGGTATAAAGTAATTGGTCTTTTAGAATTAGTCTTTTTAGATACTGTTTTGCTGTGTTGTCTTTGTATTGCTATAATCTAGTTGCTATTTACAATTTTCTTTCCTTTGTGGGTGGAATCATCTAGTTTTTGCAGTAATCAGTCAGCAGGCTGCTGTTTCTTTTAAAGTCACATCTAAGTAGACCCATGTCTAATCTGTATAGTCCTGACATATTTTGTCCATGTCCCTCTACCTTCTGCTGTACTGCAATTAGAAGTTAGAGAGGGCATTAGTGGGTGTGCAATCTCCTGCACATACAGTTTCCTAAATCCCTGAAAATCCATTAGACAGGACTGCAAATCCTGGCCAGTGCTGAATGCTGGAGAGGAAAAGAAGATCTGAATAGGCAGGAAGAAATCACCCATCAGAGTAGCTAAACCTGCTCCTGGCTCCAGGCCATGCTGTGCCACATGCAGATTAGTTCCAATTAGATGAAGTGGTAGCTGACCCTTGGCTGCCTCCTCTAAGCCTCCTGGTCCTGGGCAGCACTGGTAAGAGTTGCATCCACTCCGGCTGAGTGGGGAGAAGAGGAGAGAAAGTGTTCAGTATTTGTCAGCTGGATGCCTGAGGAAGCTCAGGTCAATACTTCCTGCAAGAAAAAGCATTTCAACCTTCAGCTAACCACTACTTTGTAGTTTTTAACTGAATGAAACTTCATTTCTTCAAGAAGTTAGAATTCATGTCTCCAGGACTTAAATTCATGTGATGATGTCAATCAAGACTGATTTTCTAAGAGTATATTTAGCTATCTGAAGACTTTGCTAGCTATGGGATAGGCAGAGGTGATACAAATTTGAAATAAACTCTTTTACCACACTTAGGATTCTGATGTTGATTCCCTAGAGAAAATGTCCTGCACATAAAATGTCTACAGGCTGAATAAAACTCCTGCCATACTTTGTGTAGCAGAGCTAACTATTGCTCTCAAAGATATCTTTTTGAAATTTTTATTTTCTTTTCTAAAATATGATAAAACCAATGCATATGTATGTTTGGATGTTCTCTAAACAGAAAGACTGCAATCATTTTCTTTACAGATGAATTATTATTATATTCTTAGAAATGACGCTTCTGTAGTGTAAATACCCAGCAAAATAATATTTTCTTTGAAAGATAACTCGATGAAGATTTATCAATTAGCAAAATTAATCTATTTTCATGTCAAAATATTGAATTATATCTTAATCATCCCATATTTTGTAATAATTCGTTATTTCAAAATAGATTCTTGTTTTCTATTATGGGATTTCAGCAGTGACCAGAAAACCTACATGATGAGTTAGTATCTCATCCAGTTACTGCATCCAGTTCTGGAGCCCCCAGCACAAGAGGGACATGGATCTGTTAGAACAGGTCCAGAAGAGGGCCACGAGGATGATCCGAGGGCTGGAACACCTCTCCTATGAAGACAGGCTGAGAGAGCTGGGGCTGTTCAGCCTGGAGAAGAGAAGGCTTAGGGGAGATCTTATAGCGGCCTTCCAGTACCTGAAGGGGGCCTATAAGAAAGCCGGGGAAGAACTTTTCGTTAGGGCAGTTAATGACAGAACTAGGGGGAATGGCTTTAAACTGAAAGAGGGTAGGTTTAGATTAGATATTAGGAAGAAGTTCTTTAGTGTGAGGGTGGTGAGACACTGGAACAGGTTGCCCAAAGAGGTTGTAGATGCCCCTTCCCTGGAAGTGTTTAAGACCAGGGTGGATGAGGCTTTGAGTAACCTGATCTAGTGGAAGGTGTCCCTGCTGATGGCAGGGGGGGTGGAACTAGATGATCTTTAAGATCCCTTCCAACCCAAACCATTCTATGATTCTATGATTCTATGATTCTATGATCTGTGAACCTAATCCTGAAAATACTTAATTATACAAGTAGCTACAGAAGGGTAATGCTTGTCTGGCTGTGCTCCAAATTGCCAGCAGTGGAACTCTCAATGTATACAATGAGAAGCATTTTTTGTCCCTAAAAGTACTTACATGCATCTATTTACTTAAAAACATAGAAATGGTCTTTCATGTACTATGAGGGAACATGGCACATGCATAAAAGCTCTGTTTATTTTGTATTGGCCTCCTACGCTTCATTACTTTAGATAGGCAAAGCTGCCATGTGAAGAACAGAGCAATAATGCAATAGTTAGACGTACAGCTGTAGAAAACTGAAGATGGATCTGTTGTGGTGAATCTGCTCTGCATTCTGTGAATCTGTTATCCTCAGCAAATCTCATTAATAGTAATAATAAACCTCATTAATCTCATTTTGGTGCTGAGAGTGTTGGAATCCAAGTACTGACATTGTCAGAAATCCAGCTTGAGTTGGAGGTGGGATAACTTGAACAGGGATTTTCCCTAGCTGTCCTATCCTTTCTTCAGTTGACAATGTATGTTGTTATAAGCAAATGAATTTCTGTTTGCAGCACCAAATACAGGTTTGCAGGAGCAGAACCTGTTCTGGCTGGAAACTTTTCTCTTGAGTCATAGCATGAAGAGAGCCTCAGCCTCTCTAGATCACGTGTGTTGTTATCCCACTCTGCCTTGAAATAAGTAGTTAAAGGAGAATGCAAGTTAACAATTGAGTGGTTTTGTGAGATGGAGCATATGGGACTGAAGTATTCAAACTAATCAACAGCATGTCCTGGGTTTTAAAAGAATACCTTCTAAACAAAACTACTCCTTCCTGTAGTTCTCCATGCTAAGAAACTTGCAAAGAGAGTATTTTTATAAGCCTTTTCCATTACTTAATGTACCCAATTTAGTCTGTGCTCTGACATCTTATCTGTTTAGTAAGTTTTGTCAAAGCAAAGTTTAATTTTGGGGAACAGTTTCTTTTTGTACATATGTTTATTGCACTGTAATTGGCCTGTCTCAATAAGTCTTTCCAATGCTTTGGCCCAGATTCAGCCGGCTTAGAGATGTGTGAAACCAAGGTGAGTATGCGTTCATTTTTTCCACCTGCCTGACTCAGAGTAACATCAGCAACAATAATAACACAAACCATTTGAGATGAGGGTGTAGCGAGGCAGGTGTGTGTCTTTTCTCCCAGGTAATTAGTGATAGAACAAGAGGCAATGGCCTCAAGTTACATCAGGGGAGGTACAGACGGGATGTCAGGAAGTACTTCTTCACTGAGAGGGTTCTCAGGCGCTGGAATGGGCTGCCTAGGGAGATGGTTGAGTCACCATCCCTGGACGTGTTTAAAAGACGGCTAGATAGGGTGCTCGAAGATATGGTTTAATAGTGAACAGGTATGGTTGGACTTGATCATCTCAGAGGTCTTTTCCAGCCGGGAGATTCTATGATTCTATGACAGCTAGCAAAAGCAGCTTGAAACTCTACTGGTTAGCTACCTACAGATAGGTTGCTGTAGTTGAGACTTCAGGCCAGGTAGAAAGGATGATCTGTCTTGCCATCATAACTGATTTCACTCACCTGGAAAAGAAGGCAATTCATATTCATCTTGCTAGATTTCTGTCTCTGATTTTTGGAATCTTTCGCTCTCCTTTTTTTCCTGTCCATTTTCAGCTGTCAGCTGTTCCCATGCTAGTTGCCGTTCTTTGTTTCACAGCTTTGAGGTTTGTTTGGATTCTCAGTGGTTTCTGGATGCCTTCATAGTAGCCTAGAAACTGACACCCAGAGTCACAGAAGAATTTAGGTTGGAAGGGACCCCTAGAGCTTATCTGGTCCAGCTTTTTGCTCAAAGCAGGGACAACTTTGAAATACTGCATTGTATGTGAGTGGAATGAACCAAATCAAATGGAGTCTGCTGGACATATAGTTTATAGCAAATGGGGATGCCTAAAAGCTTACCCCATTGCACTGAAACCTTGCTGAATGTGCTGTATACTTCAAAGAAAGTTTAAAGCAACCTCCATGGCATTGATAGCTAACTGACCACCTTCCTTATTGTGGTCTTAGACTGCTCAAACAGGCTGGAGTTCTATGGGCTCTGTGATCTCAGTGACTGGAGAAGAAACTCATCTTCTAGAGCTACACCAGCTATGGAGCTTACAAGAAAGGAGTATAAACCATGAAGTTTGGCTAATGATAAAGAAGACATATTGGGGCTGCACTTGACCTAATCAATGATAATGGAGTAGAAATAGCACAAAACATCTTGTTGAGTCAGAATCTTCACTGACCAGTAACCTCTTTTTAGAGAGAAAGACAAAATCTGCTGGTGTTGCTCCTCTTGGAATTATTGGCTGGGTTTTTTTTTTTTCCAATTTGCAGTTGTTCTGAGTCATGTGCAACTCTTTATAATTTAATCATATTATTCTTGCCTATGTTAACATGTCAGTGTAAATATAACAAGACACCATAAAAAAGAATGTGACATCTCTTCTGTGTTCTGTTGAAGAGAAAAACAGAGCACTTGCCGTACCCTGTGCTCATGTTAGAATAGTTTCCACACCAGTGTCTTACATCTTAATTAAAGTAATGCACTTAAATATATAGATTTGCAAACTGTATGCAAGTAGTAAACACTCTGCCCTTTATGGTCTGTGTTTTCAGTAGGAAATAGTGATCTGTAGACCAGATGCTCACAGCATACAGTGTCAACAATTTTTTTAGGAGAGTCTGAGGCTTGGAGTTATTATAAAAATTATTTTAAATTTTTCTGGGGGAATTTTTTTTAAATTTTTTTTTTGTCTGAATTGTCTTTTGTTTGTTTTGTTTTATTTCTTTGGTAAGAAGCAGGTTATTTTTAACTTTTTTTTAATTTTGGCTGTAGGCTGATCCTGTGGACTGAATGCCTTCTTACAGCTCAAGCATATTAAGTGAACTCCTGGAATATATCTTTTAATTAGTTTTTATCCAAAAATAATTCACTTCAAGTGCTCTGAGACTATTCCACAACATAAGCTAAATACAGTGAGTAGTAACAATCAGGAAACTTAATTCAAAAGCCTACATCCCATTCAAATAAAAAACCCTAATGTGCATGCTCCTAATATATATCACTGAGAAATAAGGAATTCAAAACCTTTAATTGTCTGGCCTTAAGCACTTCTATAGGTCTCAACAGCTTTTAGTGCAGTAAAGATGTCTCATAGGGTGTTTTAAATGTATATAGATGTATGCTGTGGTTTAAATCCATGCAAGACAGGACAATAGCATTTCTGAGAAATTCACTTCTTTATCAGACCCAATATATGAAGTTACTGTGGCTCAAAGTTAGTACTGATTTACTGTGTTTTTTTTTTTCTTCTGCTTGAGCAACCATCCTTCTCATAACAAGGAAGTGAGAGAATTTCACCTATAAATAAATAAGATCAGTGAGATTAGACATGTACCAAAATGCAGGCAGCACTTTCCTGGGAGTGTCTTGTCATTTCTCTTTCAAGTTGTCATCTGCTCCAGTTGAGTGAATTGTTAAAGCCAGCAAAGGCAATTTAAAACGCTACTGGCTTGCTACCAACGTGTAGTTTGCTATAGTCGAGAGAAATACATTATTTATAGAATGCAATAGTGATAGAGTGCGTGCATAGATTGACATTTAGACCTGCCTACATGCAACATGCTTTTGTGTCTTTCCACTTACAAGTAGAAGTAGCTGAAAACTACTTCTCAGTTGGGAGCAGTGCTTGCTCTGTATGTGGATATAAAGTGTAGTTCTTAATAGTCAACAACAAGTTTTGTGCTCTGAGTCAGAGGGATTGAAATACTTCTGCTGTACTTGCTTTACCTGATGTTCTAAGAATTAAGTGGGGTCCAATGCATAGCTACATTGACTCCTGAGGATCCATAACTGGTTTAGAAATCGGTGGTGCCCACAGTCCCTCCTGTATTTCTTCTCAGCTTCGAGAACAGCAGAGCTGGCTGTTCTCTTCTCTTTCCTTCCTGACAAAAGTTTTTGTATGCTGTGTGTGTTAAACCCTTAGCAAGCATATTTTCAGCTTCCTTTCCTTGGCTCTTATCTAATCACTTTGGATGGATAGTCTTGGGGTCAGCGTGTTTCTGTGTATTTGGTCCAAACATATTTGGAAGGAAAATAACAAAGTAGAAGTACATATAGTCACATATAGTAACAAAGCCTAATGCTGAAATTCCTGCAGCTGTTCCTACTGTTGGATGGCTATTGCTATCTTCTTGTGTAATGTCTTAATAAAGTACTATTTAATATGAGGTATTAAAAAGAATAATATAGCTGACTACCTTTATGCTGTTAAGCCAGTAGTATCTTGTTATAAGGTCTCTTTTGCTATTGCTTAACACCGATTAGAGTTCAAATGGGGAAGATTCTCCCAGCCTCGCTCACCCGTTGCTGACCTGCTGCCAGGATGCTGGTCTGTCAGCAGCTCCTCATGCTGGCGGGCACGTACATCATTTAAATTCCAAACTCCATTGGCTTTGAAAAAAGTTTGCAGCCCTTCCCGGTTATACCTTTTTCTGTGTATTTATTCAAGGCAAAAAACCCATAAAACAAATTAATAAAAGGGCCGTTAGAGCTTGTTTTAGCACAGTGTGGAAATGAAGAACAAAGAACCAGCTTTAGGTAAAGCATCTTCTGATAGCCTGTGAGACCATCCCCAGGCCAGCTTTTCCATGAATTCTTCTAGAAAGTGTTGTAAAGAACATGCAGTAGTATTTGTATTCATTAATACTGGTGGTATATCCCCTGTTTTTTATTTTGGTTCATGTGTGTATACCTAGGAAGAAACTCCTTCCAGAGTTAAAAAATCCTATATAGGAATATCACCTGGAAAATTGTTTTTGTATTGTTATGTAGATCTTTCTGATGGCTGGACACTAATCCTTGACAAAATTAAAAAACGTTCATTTGTAGGATATAGAACAGGTCTGGTTAGTAGTTTTGAGGTAGATTTCAAAAATAAGGCAGAATACAAATTGTGTACTTGAGCATTCCTAATGTGTCACAGCTTGAAAGGGTTCCAGAAAGTTTTCTTATTGCAAGAGTAGTTATGTTCTGTCTTGTATTTCTACAAGAGAAAGTTGATGAAGTGCATGCAAGAATCACCTCATTTAAGGAGCTGGAACGCTTCAGGTTTTGTAAATATGTTCTACTTGGAAAGTGCCCTGACTAATGATCCATTTCCCCTTCCCTGCTTCAGAAATGACCTGTGTGACCTTGCTATCTGCTCTCCCTCAGTAGAATAACAATGCTTTTAATTTCAGTCATGGTACTGCATTAACCAGGGTTATATATTGGTCTCCATTTCATTTGGTACAAATGTCGTCACAAATGAGTGACCAAACTGTGGCAGTTTTTGGTGTGTGTATGTGTTCAAAGGGCTGCTTGCTTTTCAGCAGAAACAAGCTACACAGACCAAAATTATTTAACCAGACATACTTTTTTTTAATGGCAATGATGTGAAGAGTTGCTCTTGAAGGCTCTTTCATGGAGACGTGGATGGTGATTTTGTGGATGGCTTCAACAGAGCCTCTGCTGATGGAACTGTTGGTAGAGCCCTCTCATGGGGATGGGATGTATGCCTGCAGGAGGAAGTTTCTTGTTAGCGTAGCTTTGCTACTGTCTTAGGCAACATGAACTGATCTTCCAAAAGCATTCTTCTGCTGGCACGTATGTCAGGGCTCTTGCTCAGATAATTACTTGGCTGGAGTCTGTGACTTATTCCACATGATTCAGCCTGACACATCCGTCTCTGTTGGCTTAACATGGACAGGTCCTGTATTGGACAAGAGCATGCGTAGAGGTCCTCCAGGTCTTGGTATCTGCAGAGGTCAAGCTGAAACCATGTGAGAGAGAGGGTTCTGTCTCTCCCTCGCATTGTTGAAACTTCTTACTGTCTGTAGTGTTTAAAAGAAGAAACAAAAGAAATCTTATTCTGAATTACTCTTCTGTATGTAGATGAAAATGATCTCTTCTGGAATTAATCTCTTTAGTGTACCTTAGAAGTATATTAATCAATTAACAGACACTGTAGGGAATTGTTGTTGAAGTGTGAAAAATCCAGCTGTTTCACAACAGAGTATTTGTGGTTTTCATGATCCTCTTAGAATCAGTGTACTTTAATATTGCTGCAATTGGCCACTGGCTTTTTTTGTGTTTCTTTTTTTAGTAAGAACTGTCCAAGGCTGAGAATTGACCTAAAAAAATCCCTCCAGGAATGTCTTTCTCGACAAGGTTGGACTTTAGTTTTTGTTTCTAAATTCCCAAATAGTGTAAGATGAATAAGCACGGAAGAAATAATAAGCAAAAAAAATTAGTCTGTCTCTAATTATCTGTGCTATGCTGAAACAAGAAAGTCACATTGGTGCTATGAGTATTTCTATGATCTGATCGAGAAGCAATATTAACTGTGTATAGGGCAGCTGAAAGAAAAAGAGATTACTATCTTTCAGCCTTAGTCGTTCACATTAAACCGTGGATAAAGTGCCATATATGTGCAGGATTTGATGCTATAAGAGGAAATTAACCCCAGAAATCCATTTTTTCCCTATCAGTTGCCCCACTTCTCATCTTCATCTCCTTACCCTTGCCCCCCAATCCTCTCCCCTGTCCCCTGGGGGTGGGAGGGAAGTGGGTGAATGGCTGTGTTGGCTGCTAGATAAGGGCTAGCCCAGTGAAATCACATGATCCAATAGCGTATTTCTGTCTGTTTTTACAAGTATTATTGAAGGACTAGTTTAAAGTTTTGTTATCCATGGTTTTATGTCTGTCATGGACATACTATCAACTTGTGGACTAAAAGTTTTTCTAAATCAAACACTTTAGAAATGAAGCTTATAATGACTTTACTATGGATTTAAGCTGCCAGGAAAATATTTAGTGATGTGAGAGTTCGTTACAACTACAAAGCTATAACTAAAACATTTTTTGAATGCTCTTGTCAAAGGGGGAAGCAAGTTTGGGTTTTTTTTCAGTTGATATATATGCCTGTAAGAACAAGCCATGTGTAGGGCATGTGAACTGTGGCCCCTTAAAACTGTCTAATGTTGGCATGTGGGCTTTTTGGCATCCAATTTTGAAGAAAGTTTGGGATATATTTTAGTGGCTTCCTCTCTTTAGAAGGAAAAAAGAAAAAAAAAACAAACAATAGAAACAAGTCTAGACCTGCTCCCTCTCCAGTGGTAATTATTTACCAAACAGTGCTAACCTAAGCAGATATTGTCAACTTCTGGTCTGCCATTCCAGAGCTCAGCATGTGATTGGGTTTGTGGGGCAGTGGCAGGGAAGAAGGGGCTTTTACAATCATGTGATTTCTGTAACTTGGATTCTGTTTTATCCAAACTGCTTGCAGTATTATTTATGGAATTGACTAATCCACTTCTTTATTTAAAAAAAAAACCCAAACCCTAAAGTCAGACCATACATCTAAAATCAGTACAAGTACTTGGGAAGCTTATAGAAAGCAAAGAGCAGAAAGTAATAAGTGTTATTTCTTAAACTGAATAAACAATGATGGCTTTTATAGTACTGTTGTGTATTTGTCTGAAGTGTGTGAAAATATACCTAATTGACTACATAAAAGTTTTGTTTTAATGGGTTAGAAAGTATGCTGAAATCTTTGGGATTTGATGATGGACTTCTGCCATGGGCATTTTGCAGTGCTGTGTATTTTCATGCAACGCTGATCTGAAACAAGTTTAAAAAAATGTTTTATTTCTGAAAGATTCTGAATTTCCTGTAATGTAGAATTCCTCTTCAGAGGAGGTGAGTTTTTGGTTTTGAATAGACAGATTTCCTTAACAGTGTAACTGACAACAAAGACTGAAAAGGCATTCAGACTTGACAGTTGTGAGTACAAGATCCACTGGGGAAAAAAAAATAGAAAGAAGGATGGAGCTATGCGAGCCCAGCCAAGAGCTTCTATTAACCTACTTTTAGGTAACAGATCTTAAATTTAGCTGTCACTGGCACTTCAGAAATGACAGACATTAGATGCCATAGTATCATAAGTAATAACCCAAACAAAAGCTTTGGGAGATAATTACTTTTACTTTAAAATTGCATTTTCCTTTTGTTGTTTGTCCTAGAAGATGTTTCTTCTTTGGCAAATTGTTTAGTCTATGGAGGAAGTTACCTAGTTCATCAAGAATATGTCTCTGTGTGTAACAGGATAAATATTGTGGATTCTGTGCATACAAATCCAGAATTTTCTAATTGTCAGTGTTTATTGGAGTTGCATATGTGCCTTTCACAATTTGCATCCCTACTTTAGAATATAAGTTAGAAATCTCTAAATGCTTGTCAGCTCATTCTCCCACATGTGGAAGAAATTAAAAGTATCTAGTAGGGGATTTCTTATTGTTTTCTATAGTACTACTAATAATAGACTTGTTTAAGCCCTTAAACAAAAGCATTCATTTTGCAGAGGACTCATAAATAGTTCTGGTGCAACCCAGTAATTTAAAGATTCCAGCTTTAAAAACTTACCAAGCTGGGACATGCTTTCCCAGTGGATGACATGTTTTGGGTACCTGCTTTGTTTGAGGTACCCTTGTATTACCCCCTGTGTGTGTGATTTGTAGTTGCCTCTGAAAGCCAACTGGGATTCAGGATTCATCCTTGTGAACTTCCAATGGGATAGGGCAACACATGAGAATTGTTTCTGTAGTGCCTTTTCAGAACATAGTTGCTTTTCCCATGTTGATAAATCAGGGATGTTGCTCTTGGGCTGGAGTCAGTAGATGGAAGGGCTGGAGGAGAGTCATTAAATTGTTTCAGTTCCTTGTGATGGAGAGTCAACCTGGAAGGGTGCATGTAGGTGTAAAATGAAAGCTGTACATGAATACTTATTCTGTCAAGGTATGTGATAAAAATTTGGAGATGGTGATACTGGTGAACTTAGAGCTTAGATCCTGATTACTAGGTGGGAACAAGTAACTTGGTCCATCCCATCAAGTACTAGTGAATGTCTGTCATCAGTATAAGCACTTATTCACTAGGTTATAGTTTTTCACCACTGCTGGAAAGCCCTCCTTCGCTCTCCAATGCAGTGCCCATCCCCTGTGCTGTTGAGGCTGCCCACCCCTTCCTGGGAAATGCAGTGTTATCTTTTGTGGTGTGATTTAAGGTTTCCATCCAGGCATACTTAGGAGCAAACATCAACGTAAGGTGCTTTGTGTGTGTGTGTGTTGTGTGTGAAGCAGGCTGCAGCAGCCCAAAGCTCTTCTGGCACAATTACTTGCAGCACCCATTTTTTCATTCTTGTATTCTTCTCAGTTCAATTCTTCAACCTTCATGCCTGATCTTAGTGTTTCCATGCACAGGTTGGACTTGCTTTATATTGTCCATGACTCCAACCTTTGAGCTCTCTTTCAGTTATCCATAGAAACTAAATCCTATTACTGTTTCACTTGCTTAGCTGGCTTTTCATTCCCCATCTGCTTGGGCCTTCTACTTAACTTTTCCATTTCAATTTCATTTCAGTTCTGCATTCTTTCTCTTTCAGCAGCTCCCAGCAACTTCTTATTGTGCCTTTCTTGTTTTTACTTTTTTCTAGAAAAGTCAGCTACTTCTTTTGGCCACTGTGAGGGGCAGATAGACATAACTAAGTTGAGTCTGTGTCTCCAGGAAAGCTAGTGACTTTGCAGTATTAAAGCTCGCTTCCTGTGAGCATTGAGAAGTGGTTTTGTTACTGTAAGGAAACCAGTTTTTCTCATGAATCTTGTAAATGGATCCTGAAGTTCAATCTACGTAAATCACAGTTCCTACTAGAAAAATAAGCTGTCATTGGAAAATTTTGCATATTATAGCTTAGACATATGGTCTTATTTTGAGTGCCAGTACTGATGAAAGAAATCTGTTCCTTTCAAGGATTGTTTTGCAATGCTGAGCGAGTTAAAACTGATGCTTCTGTGTAATACCAGAAACTACTTTTGAGACCAGCTGTTTTGGAGAAGGAGAGCCAGACTAGTCCCTCTTGAAACCAACCATGCTGGTTTGGAAGATTGTTGCTCCCACTCCACGTAGGAAGCAGTGGTATGTTTGGCAAAATAGTCCCAACCAATGGTGAAATAACAAAAGATGTTTAGGTTGCCATCAAACTCCGAATACCTAGTCAACAAGAGTGATTTTAAATGGTGAAATAACAAAAGATGTTTAGGTTGCCGTCAAGCTCCATTCGAATACCTAGTCAACAAGAGTGATTGTAGACATCTGAAGGCTCCTATATCTTCATGTGAAGTGGTCTGAGTAGCGTCTGGCAGTATTACTGCAGTACAGGTAGTCAAGGTACAGGCAATCACCGTGAATGTGGTCTACTTTTCCATATAAGGTTTCTGCCATAAGTGGTCTAAAACCTCAAAAAGGCAGCTTGGGTGACTGAAGCTAAGAGCAGGTTTTTGTGCTCTTTGAAACACTTTTGGTTCCATTTGTTTCGCTGTTTGAGTTGAGAAAATAAGTATGTGTATTTTGTTGGCTAATTTTTTGAGCCTTTTTATTGTGATCCTTTAATTTTTTAGAGAAAAAGCTTGACACTCAGAAAAGAAAAATTTTGCCTTGATGTCAAAATGTGTCAATGTTGGGTTTTTTGTTTCTGTTTCTGTTCTTATCTTCCTATTTTTTGCCCTTGAAGACAGTGCAGATCCTTAACATACTCACGTGGGAGTTCCCATAATAGTGTGTAACAAATACATTCCAAGACTATTTACTGCCAGGCTGGAAATAAGATATGCTCTCAAATATGTGCAGAAATAGTAAAACTAATAAAATCCCAAGCAATTGCTTCAGCTACATTGCATGCATGAGATGAACTAGAAGTACAGTGTACTTTAGTAGTATGTTTTCCTCCATCAGCTGGTCTTCTAAACATTGGGTACCTTGTGAACATTAAACTTCGTTTAATAAGAATCACAGAATGGTAGGAGTTGGAAGGGACCTCAGGAGATCATCTGGTCCAACCTCCCTGCCAAAGAAAGGGCTGCACTTTTCATGTCAAACAACCAAACCCCAAAACGTTTTGCATAACTATGTCCAGAAAGGTAATGTTCCCCAAAGGAGGATTTCCCTTGGGTGTTCAGGGAGGTTAAGGCTAGAAGTGATGCTTGTTCAGGTCCTGTGGATCCACTGTGTTATGGATTTCAGCTAGGACTTTGGTGGAGAGGACTGGTTTTTTATATCACCCTTATTATCTAGTGGGCCTTTTTGCATGTTTCCATCTTCTGTGATGAGTAATGAGAATATGCCATTTGAACTTTAGGAACTAATAAAATAAGTTCAGTGTGCTAATTTGTAGTGTGGAGGTTAAGAAACATAGAACACAAGTGTCTTTCCGAGTTATTTTCATTACTATATTTTTTTTGTTGAATTTTGCTTGAAAGGGGCTTAATTTTGGAGTTATTTGTCTGATTCGCTTTACTGTGGGTTGTTGAAATGTTTTAAGAAGTAGACAGACTTTTTTGTAGTTAACTGGTTATGAAACTGATGAAGAGTGATGATCTTTCATCCTTAGCCTGAAGGAGATCTCTCACTGTTGCCTAAAATAAGTTGCAAATAGGTATCTTAAGCTTAAGAACTGTATATAAGACATCTGGCACTGCCACAGTCTAGTACTTTGCGTTCATTGCATAAATGTTCTGGTGTGGGATTTTTTTGTTCTTTTAAATTTTAATTTAAATTTAATCTTTAAATTTAATTTAATCTTTTAATTTAATTTAATCTTTAATTTTTTTTAAATGCCTTAGCTATTAGCCTGAAAATGTTGTGTTTTGTCAGTTTATCTCAAAAGTGCTTTCTCTTCTGTGTTACCGATTGCTCTGTGCTGTATTGTGTAGACACTGTGTTTATAAGTCTGCTAGCTCAGTGTGTCCAGAACAAGCTTATATCGAGGGCAGTGGTTAATGCCCCCTCCAGATTAATCAGGTTTAAACAAGATATTTGTTCTCATATTGTACAAGTGATGGATCTGGCACCATAATTTCCTTTAGGAAGAGTGGCAGTTACATAGATAGAAAAAGCTTCAAATAGGGCTGCATAATTAGGTACTAGAAAATGTGAAAAGTGGGGATGGAGGGGCAACATTTCCTTCAGGTTTGTGTTTTTCAGTATCAGCATAGGGAATTATTTTCTTGAGATAATTTTTGTTTTGTTTCGTGATTTTTCTATTTTTGTTTGTTTTGTTTCCATATTGATTTAGACTTGAGTTTCTGTTAGTGGCACAGGTGGATAAAAGGGCGACTAAATCCTTGGTTTGCCTTGAAAACAGTGGCAACTGGAAATGTATTGGGTCTGCTGGGAGGGGTTTCTTGGCAATTTTTCACCTTCACGAGTTTTCTTTCAGGTAGAATGCTTGTGTGCCAAATAGCAAATTCAGATGGTTTTATATTGGCTGGTTTCCTTAACTACCATTCAGATTTTATTTCCATAATATTCACTTTTCTTTAATCTAGTAGTTGCTTTGATGAGTCTAGCCCTTTTGGAGAGCAGTCAAATAAAAAGAAAAGCAATATACCCCATTTTATCACAGCTTTTCCCATAATTTATTTCAGTCTGATCTTTTCTATGCAGATTCTAAGCAGATAAAATTGATATACAGGTTGTATCTTGGCAAAGCAGAGCTGTGTAAATCCATCTGGTACAGCAGTTTTAAATGGAATTGTTCTGCCATTAGTAGAAACCTTCCTTCGATCAGCTAACTTTTTCCATACGCAAGAAGGCTGTTGCATGACTTTGCTTTCTGTCTGTACCTGGTTAAATGACAGTTGAAGGTAACAAGATCAGAGCTCACACTAAGATTCTGGGCTTGCTGTATCTTATTTTTCCTCTTGAGTTTATGTGTTAAGAATTTGCCTTCTTAGTCAATCGGGTCCTTTGTTTCTTTTTTTTCCTCCTGTCTTAAACTAAAGGAGTAGTACCAAGCAAAATTGTAGCAAAGTTCAGATAAGCTTATAATTTTCAGGAAGCTGTATAACTGTAGGGCAAAGTTATGGGCGCTCTTCTGTCCCTTAGCTGCTCTTTCAGATGCTGTGATAATCTTTGCCTGTGACTCTAGTAATGAGTGTGGCTACTGATGGCTACTCTGAGTGCTTCAGAATGGGAAAAAAAGACCCTTTCATGAAACAGGTGCTTCAAGGCTACTACTGGGCAAAACTAACAGACAATGTATGTAAAGAAAACTATGGGTTGCATATACATTCTTTCACTATGCATTGGGTTTGCATGGCAAGGTTTTGGTAGCAGCGAGGTCTACAGGGCTGGCTTCTGTGAGAAGCTGCCAGAAGCTTCCCCCGTGTCCGACACAGCCAATGCCAGCTGGCTGCAAGAGGGACCCACCGCTGGCCAAGGCCAAGCCCAAGCCCATCAGCGATGGTGGTAGCGCCTCTGGGATAACATAGTTAAGAAGGGGGAAAAGTTGCTGCACAACAGCAACAGCAGCCAGAGAGGAGTGAGAAGATGTGAGAGTAACAACTCCACAGACATCAAGGTCACTGGGGAAGGAGGAGGAGGAGATGCTTCAGGCACCGGAGCAGAGATTCCCCTGAAGCCTGTGGTGAAGACCATGGTGAGGCAGGCTGTCCCCCTGCAGCCCATGGAGGTCCATGGTGGAGCAGATCTCCACCTGTAGCCCGTGGAGGACCCCACACCGGAGCAGGTGGAGGCCTGAAGGAGGCTGTGACCCCGTGGGAAGCCCGCACTGGAGCAAGTTCCTGTCAGAAGCTGTGTCCCGTGGAGATAGGACCCCAGGCTGGAGCAGGTTTGCTGGAAGGACTTGTGACCCCATGGGGGACCCATGCTAGAGCAGTCTGTGCCTGAAGGACTGTATTCTGTGGAAGGGACCCACAGTTTTGGAAGAACTGTAACCCATGAGAAGGACTCACATTGGAGAAGTTCATGGAGGACAGTCTCCCGTGGGAGGTACTCCATTCTGGAGCAGGACGAGTGGTAGAGAATGTGTGATGAACTGACCACAGCCCCCGTTCCCTGTCCCCCTGTGCTGCTCCGGGGGAGGAGGTAGAGAAATCAGGAGTGAAGTTGAGCTGAGGAAGAAGCGAGAGGTGAGGGAATGCGTTTTAAGATTTAGTTTTTATTTTCTCATTATCCTACTCTGATTTGATCAGTAATAAATTAAATTATTTTCCCTATGCTGAGTCTGTTTTACCCATGACGGTAATTTCTGAGTGATCTCCCTGTCCTTATATCAACCCATGAGCGTTTTGTTATATTTTCCCTGTCCAGCCGAGGAGGGGAATCCAGCCAGGGTCAACCCACCAAACACTAAGTTTTGCTATTACTGACAATAAAGCGTGCAAATGTGCTACTAACTGCCAGAAGAAATAAAATAGAGATTTTTATTTTTGTTATAGTTATGTTGGCTATGTATATAATTAGAATAATTTCTTGCTTTGAAATAGGTTTATTTCATTAGTGAAGGCTTTGATTTATGCATGGTCAGAATCCTGAGGCCCTTGATGGTGCACATTTTCAGAGGTGTTAGGGATGGGTCCATTATCTGAAGAATTTCTTTTTTTCTTAATATTGAAGTTCTTGACTACAAAAGACATCTGCTTTTATACTTACACTATATACCACTTTGTAAAGGAAAAAGACTGGTAATGTAGCCCCCAAAATTTCATAAAGCTCTCAAGGATTCAGTATTTGACACAGGTTTATAGTGAAGTTTGGGTTGGGTTTTTTTTGTTTTGTTTTTTTTCTTTAAACATGATAAAAACATTCACAATGAATATCCACGTAGGGTTTTTTTTTTTTTCGGGTGGGCTTTTTTTTTTTCTTTTTTTTTTCTTTTTTTTTACATTATTGAACAGGCTTCTGATGTAGTCTGGAAAATAAGGGTTGAGACCATGGAAATTAAATTACAGTTTAGGTAATATAAGTCTGTCTAGCATAGTTTATCAGATAGCAAAGTATAATGACCTAGTAATATGATCCTTCACCATATTTTTTATTAATTCTATATTAAGCCAATTAAGTTGTCTGACATTTTTACTTACTCAATGAAGAAAGCAGTGCAATATATTCTTTGCAGTTACTGGCTATCTGATACTACCTTTAAAAAGAGAGAAATTAATGGCTGCACAATGCTGATCCAAAAATAGCTGGTTAGACTGTAAGCTCAGAGTTTGTTCTGTAGGTTGCAAGTCGTGGCTGGTTGCTTGGACTTAGGATGTCAGGGTAGTGCAAGTCAACTGTAGAGTGGTTCACTACTAGAGCTGCATACTATATAATCAAGCTCTTATATTCTTTCCAAGATTATTCAGTGTATCATCATATGCTTGTCTCTCATTTCGGTATGTTTCAGTTACAGCAAGTTTTGTTTCTCTCTTCACAGTTACAATACAAAACTGTTTTCAGGTGGGGAGGCCTGAGAAGGAGGAAGATAAAAATTGCTTTTCACAGTGGCAGCATCAATAAATTCTGGGGACAATGAATAGAGAAGCAAAAGATTGATGATTACACCTTTAAGAAAAGGTCTTCAGCTCTGCATATGCACTTTCATTTTTTTGGGGGGGGTAGAAACTGTAATGTCCTTGATAGCCCAGTACTGATAAATACACATTGTCAGTAAGGAAAGTACATCTGTCTGTGGATGGTTCTTTCAGAGATTAGGATACTTTAGTTAAGAGCTGTTCCTTCTTGTTCCAGGGATGATGATGCTGGTAGTGTTGTAGGTATGGAAAAAGCTGTTCCAATGCAGTCATCTTGCAGCTTGAGGACCATGTGGGTGGGAGCAGCTGTGGGTGAAGGAAAAGCACCTACCCAAGATGAAACTGGGAGGAAGGAAAACCTAGATGTCAGGCATCTGTGTGTCAGCAACTGCAAGCCAAGTAGCCACTTAGCAGCTTGCTCATCACAGGAAAGAGTCACTTCTTTTTGAGTTGCCATAATTAGGGAGATGCTTAAAATACAATTTTAAGATATGCTAATCTGTGTGGAAAGTTTTTTTTTTTTAATTGCCCACTAAACAAACTTCAAGCATGTACTTTCTTTGCAGTAGTTCTGCCGAAATGTGCCTCCTACCATGTCTGTCTGCTCACGTCCTTTTTTGTTGCATTATCTTAGTCTGTTTCTTTAGATTTCATTTATACCATTGTAGTACTAGAAGCAAAGACCATAGTATTGAGATTGGCCTCTGCCTTCCTCTAAGCAACTCTGTGTTATACTGTTTGAAATATTTATTTGTGTTAATTATTTATCATGCTAGTGAAGAGAAATTTATTACAAACAATAGTCTCATCAGAAGCCCAGAATGCAATGCTTGGTAATCCGTTCAGTCTCTGAAAGGCAACAATGAAATCTGTTAAGCATATCAGGTTTATCAAATCCCTTCAAGATTTCAGGGTTTACTAACCTGTATTTGGTTAAGTACTTATTTTAGAAAGATGGAATTTTTGGCAGTCACTGAAATTCCTCTTCTACCTATATGGAAATCATGACTGACTCTCAAATAATATCTGATTTTACAAATGTAAATATTGCATATTGGAGACTGCACACCTGGAGACTGTACTTTATTTGTAAAATTATTACTGTTAGAGAGCTTTTATTTGGTATTTTATTTGGAATCATTCTGGTTAGCAATATATTTCATGTCTGCTGATGATATGCTCATCTAAATTCCCTTCATAAATAGAGATTCCATGTTACTTATTCCAACTAATAGCATTGCAGGCATCCTTGATTAGAGTTATACCAGTACTGACTCACAGCATCTACTATACAAGTGAATTAATTTCTTCAGCAGAATTTCAGATACAGTCTAGTAAAACTTCGTAACATGTTTATTAAAAAAAAAAAAATCACTATCATCCATTAAATTTTTAATTCCTGTGGCTAGAAATTATATATCTAAACATAAAACTGCACATTGATACATCTGTAGAAGACAGACAAAGGCAGCAATTAAGATTAGTTTTGCTATCATGATTCATTCAGGGGATTAGAGCTCTAAAGTGGCCTACAGCCAGTGTTTTTAATCTATAGCATAGGTAAGCTGTTGAAAGTTGACATCTGTCATAAGAACTTGCTCAACAAGTTTGAAAGCGATGTTGTAAACTGCTGTTGTCTCTTTCCAGAATGGTTCCCATAGCCAGAGCTTTCCTAAGTAGACATCTTTGAGAGACAATACATCCAAAGGTAGTTTCAGTCTAAAAAAAACATCTCAGAAATAGCCAGGGACAAAAAAACCCTCTTGAATATTTGTTCATCTTCTTTGGCTCTACAGTTTAAGCCGTGGTTCATGCTGCTGTTTGATCTTGTCTGCTAGAAGAAACCAAGAGAGCTGAGACAGGTGTCTCTGCACTGGTATGATGTCCCTGATCGAGCCAGGGGAGACATGGGCCACAACCAGTATTTGTTAGTAAGTCTATTATTAATTTAGCTGTTATTACTAACAGAATCAAACTATTGCAGTTAATAGCAGATGCCTGTGCCCATTGAGCCAGCTTGCAGTTCACTCATAACACACGTTCGTTGTAGCTGCCGGGAGGAGCAGCAGCGGGGAGGGCAGCCTCCCTCTTTGCTGGGAGGCAGAGGCTTGTACTGGTGCACCTTTGACCTGGGTGTTCAGAAAGTCCTTCAGGGCTCCTTGTTTCATCAGGTGTCTCTCCACAGTCCTTGTCTGCAGGCAGCAGCCACCGCCTTTCTGGGTGTGTTCCGAGTTGTGTGACTTGAGGGGAGTGTGTGCTGGGGACCTCGTGCAGAGCTGGTGGCTCTGTGTGTGATGAGTTTGTAAGTTCTTGTGGAGTCAGCAGCACAACCAATCTCTGAAGCTCTGCACATCTTGGGAGACTTCATATGCTGCCTCTCTGCGGGCACATTTTCACCCTCTTTGTTCTGGAAACTATTTCTCCATCCATGGACATAGGGACCTACGCCAACACATTCACGCCAGCTCACGTGTGTGAAACTGTAGAATTGTTGTTCTCACATGAAAAGTGAGAGGGTAGGCACCTCTGCAGTCTTACTCTAACACAGTTCTCCCTGAGGATCTTGATCATTTTTAGCTGCAGGTGCTGTAAGATGTACAGGTCTGCGAGTTTGGGAGGTGGGGTGCTGGGCGTTTCTATCCCCTTAGGTTTTGCACTTTGTAAATTATTTTATGGCTTTAAAATTACATGAAATCTGCATTTAAGACAGCCAGCTCTGTCTGAAAGCATACAGATGCAGCTCTAGCAATTTTTTGGTTGCTTTGAGATTGAAAATTCCTGTAGTAATATGAAGGATTCAGAGTAAGATGGTTTTTAATGGGACATGTGGATTGACGAGTAAAAAGGATGATCAGGGCTTGATGTAGCATCCCACTTAGAGGCAACTAGTGCCTCTGGAGATACAGAGGAGTATTGTGCCTGGCTTTCTTCTGTTGGTGTGCAAGTCTCCTATGCAGTTGATTTATAGTTTATATAATTGCCATCATGGCAGGGAGGTTGGAACTAGATGATCTTTAAGGTCCCTTCCAACCCAAACCATTCTATGATTCTATACTGAGCTATGACGTGTTGATTCCTCTAATACCATTGAGCCTCCCAGTGCTTATGTGTGCAAATCTGAATTTGGTCTACAGTCAATATAGTCATTGGAGCAATTTGGATTACTGACTGCAAGGTATCAGTTTTAGGGTGAACTGGATCTTTAGGCTGCACAAGCCTTTTCTGGAAACTATTTCTCCATCTACAGCTATGGGGACCTATGGAGCACATTCACACCAACTCCCACATGGAAACTGCAGAATTGTTATTCTCACATGAAAAGTTCAACATACAACAGCTGATGTATCATGACTCTAGAAAAACAACTTTGAAATTAAAAATACCAAATGTCAGGATATAGTTCTTCAACCTAGATACTTGTTAAAAAGCTGTGTTTAATCAATACTATATATATTATAATTATCATGGGAGGATAGGTGCTTAGATTGCATATGAACACCTAAATTTAGTGTCTAACTAGACTCAGTCCCATCTTACATTACACCACAGCATGCAATATATTTTTATATATTATTATTATTATTTTGGTGACTTGTTTCACTGTTCAGCTTGTTATTGTCTGCTGTTTGTGTCATAGAGCCTTCACAAACTTAAGGTGAGGAGAGATTATGCAATGCAAAAAGAATTTAATGTGTGTACGTCAAATAAAATAAATATATACAAAAGGTTCTTAAAATAGGTTTGCTTACTTTCAGATAATTGTTTACAGTAGGTTAAAGGACGATTGCTAAAATAAGAATGCTGTGATGTGTCATTGCTAATGTGCTGGTCTGAGTCACGCTTGTATGCAATCACCGTATCGGCTCACTGCGAGGCTGCCAAGCTGCCCGCACGTTCCCATGATGAATTTGCCAAGAGAAGTCTGATCTCCTTCTGGCCATCTGCATTTATTTTGAGTCATAAGTCCCTGGGTGTGTTTATTAGCTACTGTATTTATTTGTGCTTTATTTGTTGGAAGCTGTTTTTTACTTTTGTTTCGGTTTCCCCAGTTGACTTGATTTTTTAAGTTTGTTTTTGAAAATCCTATGGACTTAGAATTGGGCTGTGAATATACTTCAGGTCTCTTGGTTTTCCTGAAAATGATTAAAAAAAAAATGTGTTCAACATGCTGCAGCAGGTCTATCACAACTCTAGAAAAACAACTTTGAAATTAAAAATACCAAGATAGTTCTTCAACCTAAATGTTTGTTAAAAAGCTGTGTTTAAAAAAATGTGCATAAACCAAAACCTGTGCCTTTTGGCATTTTATAACTGAAACTCGGACAGTTTCTTCTTGTCTTGTATGGTCAGTGCTATGCCTATCAACTACAGTATATTTCTTTTCATTTACTTTCAGCCTGCCTCGCAGTCTCACAAGTCCTGAGGCATGCCTTTGCACAAGGGCTTGTCAAAAGGAGCACAAGTGTTTTATCTAAACTGAGTTCTGCTGTTTGCACTTCACCAGGCCTCCTTTTCTGACTTCTCCTTCCTCGTCCCAGCCAGGGTAGTTACCTGTAGTAACTGCTAGTGCAGGTGCTTAATAGCAGGATTCAGCTATTTTAGGCATCGCAGCTGTAGGCCATGGCACCTGTGTGCTAGGTACTCTATAAAGACAACAAAACCACAGTTCCTCTGCCAAAGAAGCTACTGGATCGTTAATCACCAGTTTGTATACTGATTTTTTAAACTTTAATCCAAAATGCATAATCCAGAGCTAACCCATGTGCCTCACTAGATGCCTAAATGGGGATCCGAGCATAGTTTGCAGGGAACATAACTGTACTTTTTTGAAAGATGGTAGTTCTGTCTCACCAGTGACTTTTTCTCCTTGCAGACTGGTAATGCCTTAGATAATGTTTGCATTACAAATGGTTACCAATCTTCTTTGCTTCTGAAAATTCATTGAGCTTTTTTTCTGTTTGAGTTGCCAGAGGAGTGCAACAGAAAGTCTGTGTTTTCATGTTCAGCTTTCGTGTCTTAACTCAATGCTACACATCTTCAAACTGTGTTAACTTTCTGCTGGTAATTGTATCCTTTCCTCTTACCAACTTGTAATTGTCATATTGTCATATTTTTGTCATATTTTTCCTTTGTCTTCATGAGTACCATTTAAAAGGATTATTTTTTTCTCTAAAATTTTAATAATCCTGAATATTTTAAATCAAAATTGGATTCTGCTATTGAGACCTTTCTTTTGCATATAGATTCTACAACCAATCATTCCTAAGAGGAAACGTGGAGCTCTAAGTTAACGTAAGTTGGCAGTTTGTGGGGCTCTTTTTTTCCTCAGGTGCCAAAGAAGACCCCTGATGGCAGAAAACTGTGTGTGAATTTGCACCATTAAAAATATTACTCCCTCTTCTTACCTACAGGGGCACTTTGTGTGACCAGTCTGGCCTAAAGCACTGTTTGCAGAAGGGATGTTCATCCAGACAGCTGTGTTAGTGCCTGTGCTTGTCATATTTTTTGGTGGACATGAGAGGAACGAGCAGAGAAACTAGCAGGAACATCTTTAGCCGTATGTAGTGCTCCAACCCCAGTGCCTTGCCGTGAACCACATTTGGTTTTGGTAGAATGAGTTTATTACGCAGCGTGTGCTCAGATTAGTTATTCTAAGTATTTCCTGGGGTATTGTGCCTTGAAATGAGTGTTGGCCATGGAGTATTTAAAGTATTTATCTGGTTTCTCTGAAGTCATGTTTGGATAATAAAAATGCAAAATGGAGGGGAAATGCTTGTAAAACTTCATTTTTGCTGGTTTGTAAGGTGATTTTTAAAAAATACAAATTATATAAAATTTCTCAAAGGGATTTACAGATAATTAAATTCTTAAATATAGCTTACGATACTTGAAAATTCATATGTGCCATATTTTTATAGAGATTTTATAAAAAATTCTTTGAACATGTAAAATTTTGCAGGGTTGTGTATTATTTTTAAATACTATGATCTTAAAGGGACTTATGATATTTTAGATGCCTGAAACTCATACCAAGCAGGACTACACATAGGTTTTATTGCTTCCTCAGCCTAAGAAGTTTTCCTTAAAATAAAGCAAAAGAAAATTGTTTTATTAATTTTGACTTGAATTCCTCCTTAACAGTACTAGAGTGGTATCAGAAGCCAAAATTACTGAAGGCAAAAGCTTGACCAGTGAAGCAGTTGCTTGCAAACAGTTACGCATACCAAAGATCATGTTTTCCGAAGGACTGCATTTAATTCTGCAGTTGTATTTCTCCTGGAAACAATCTTGTGGATGAAGTGGTGTGAGCAGTATGGGAAGATGTGTGACTGGCAACTAAGTAGTGAATGCCACTGATTTTTCATTTGGGACATCTTGGGGGAAAAACTCTTCTTCTGTAAGTCCATTTGTTCAAAGAATTGATTCAGATCTTGAGCAGACTTGTATTTCAGGCAGCTGTGGGATTTTCTCAGAGCTTTGTCTGGCAGAGCACTCGCTGGCCTCTCTTACCCTGCTCAGGGTTACCGACTGCTGTGGAGGGAGGCTGCAAGAGTCAGTTATCCTCCTTCCAGCCATGGCAGCATGTGTTGTGCCTATCTGAATCCCACAGATTTGGGTGATTCTTTCATGATATTGTTGAAATCTGTTCACTGCACTTTTATGATTTAGATATACAGAATGAGTTTTTTAATGGAGAGATGTTTTTACTTTCTGATGAACTCTGAGACAGTGACAAACCTACTTGTCTGTTGTCCACAAAATACTTTAGAGACTATGATCTTAGATCAGCAATCCAGAAATTTCTTCTTTTGTAGATTAGGTGGTACTTCTAGATATATTTCCTTGCTACACCTTTGCCTTCCTCTTAATTTCTTCCTTCCACCCTTCACAGATCCAGTCAGCTCAAATATACATGTCAGTACTTGAATTTGGATGTTGGTGTTGATGGTTGTCTCCCGAGTCTCGGGGATGACTTGAAGGCTTAGGACCTTCTCCTATCAGAGGCTGAGGAAAGAGTCACTGAGGCAGAGAACCTCGTACGTGGACATGGTTTCCTTTTCTAAGCCAGCCTCCTTCTGCATACTGTCAAACTAATAGCTTTGTGGCATACCTGCAGTGAGGCCGACAGAAGGATATAAGCTTTTTTTAAAATGAGTAGGAGTTTCTAAAAATGGAAATTTTGGCCTACTAGGACAAAAGAGGGCTAGGTCTTGAAAGAAATTGGAGGAGGATCCTTGCAATGAATACTGTTTGGAGATGGTTCTGGCTACACTTTAGTGAAGCTGAATCTCATTAGCACGTAGACAGGATGCATGTATTACTTCAGTGCGCTCACTTTTTCTTGAGAAGTTTACATGAACTTAGAGATTAGATGAGCTTCAGATATGCTGTCTGAACAAAAACCATGTCGATGCAATCTAATTTGTATTAAGAGATAAGGCTTGTCTCTGCTGACTGTGAACAGAGGCTGATACAGCTCTTGAAATATTTTGAATGTGCTCTCCGTCTTCTCAAGCACTGCTTGAGAATTCAGTCAAAAGCCAGTGCAAAAAGCTATCTGATACAAGATGATGTTGTGATGTTTATTCTGGTTTATGGCTTTTCCGTCCTGCATCTGAACAAGAGAACTGATGTATATATAACTGTGCTAAAATAACCTTGTAGTTGAGGGTTTTGGGGGAAAAGAGAGAGGCTGGGCAGAGGGCATATAGTTAAATGCTGAGTTGATAAATCTATAGAGATTAAATAATGAAAGAATACTGAGCAATGTGCAGTAATAGAAATCACTGCTACAGTTACAGAACTTCACAACTTTACAAATGGAGAGACAGATTCAGAATTAAATGTATTTGCAATGAGTTGAGTTTCTTGAAAATGAAAAAAAAAAACCCCAACAAACCAAACCCAGACTCAGAAAGCTTTCTGTACAATTGAGAATATGAGAGGGCATTTGTGTCAAAGGAGCACTAAGAAAACCCAACCCAGTAATTCCACCAGAAGGTTTGTGAGAAAGGGAGATAATGAGGTGGCTGAAGAACAACTCAGTTTTACCAAAACCAGAGCATATAAAGAAACATGTGAAACACAGCCCTTGAAGAACTCTTACCTAGGAGGCTTAATAATGACTATATTTTTCATCTCTATGATGTATATGTTATCTTTTGAAAGCATAAAGCAGTGAATAAATCAAAACATATTAGGCAAAGTTTAATACTTAGGGTTGTGGTCTCTTCGCCCTTGTGCCACTTTTAGATTGTCACGCCGTTGTTGTTCTTCTTGGACAATATATTTGTAATACAGAGTGCAAAATAAAAATGTCTACATCTTTTACTATAGTTGGGGTGCACTTTAGATGATGGAAGTCTGTCCCATCCAGGTGTGCACAAAATGAGGCTCTCGGGAAGAGAAAGGAGTGTGTAAACCAAGCTGGACCTAGAGCCCTCTCTGCTGGATGGCTGGGAAACAACACTTCTAATAGGAAAAAAATAAGAATTCTGATGTAGAAAAAAAGATCTGAGAAGCTAGTACAAGAAATCTAGACATAAACCACAAAACTTATGTAGTTGAGCTCTTCCTGTTATAAGCAGATGAACTAGCATACAATTATTGCATAAAATGGCCATCTCATTAAATCATCAGGTGATATGTTTTAATTATAATTCTTTTCTTTTGAGCATATATGATATCTGAGGGGAAAAAGGAACTACCATTCCATCTTAGAAATTTGAAAAATTCATAATATTTGTGACAAAGAAGAGTACGCAAGTAAAGAATTTTAAAACCATGTATAGCATAGGGGATGCAGATGGGTGCTGCATTTTTGTAGTAATACCCAAAAGAAATTAACACTTACTGTAGGAGCTGTAGCAATATGTGGAAAATATGCTATTCCAAGACAAAGTTCTTGCTTAAAAAAGCACTTGGCAAGATGTATCAATTTCTCATGTGTCTGTTTTAAAAGAAAATATATTTTCCAGTAAGAGGAGAAATTCAGTCATATTAATTGAAATCCATATCTTACAGAGAATAATTAGTTTGCCTCTTTATTGCCAGCACTGAGAGATCCACTAAAACTGTGCAACTCCCTAAAGTCCAACCATTTGGAATTGATGTTGAAGTGTGTGTGCGTGTGAGCACACATGCACAGCTTTTATGTGGTTTTTTTAAGCCAAAAAAAAAAATCTATTGGAGATAAGAGGGATCAACTTTGAATAAACTCATGAGGAGCATTGACTCTTCCTTCTTTCAAAGTGTGCTAGCAGCTGAAGACACTCATGACATATCTGGCCACAGAAGATTCATGTAGGGACAAGAAAAAACAGGGTTTGTGCATGCTTTTGGAAACCTTTGAAATCTTATGTGCGTGGAAAACTACAGCAAACTACAGTTATAGACCTTTATTAAACTTGGTTTCCCTCCATTTCTATGTGTGAGAGAAATATGTTCTAGAAGTGTTTGATATTCCGTAAAGGGCTCATTATGAAATTTTTCTTCTCTTTTTTGGGGGGTCATCATTTTACCTAAGGGTAACAACTTGATTAATGGCATTTTAGTACATATAGTGTGATGGGGTTACCTCAAGGTTTTATTTCCTACTTTTTTCAAGCAACAATGACATAACCACTTGAAAATTATTTAGATTAAAAGTGATGTAAGAAGTGTAGAGTGCTAAGAGACAGCAAGATTTTATAGTATATTTTTGTTCTGTAACAGTAAGTCCTATGAGGTATTTCTGAGAGGAAAAAAAAAAACAAACAAACAACAAAGCCTGTCCAGGTAATCAAACTAACTGTTACGAATTTATCTTGTTGAATCTCTCAGCAGGTGTTGTGTGAGAGGCAGTAACAGTAACATTGTGTAAGGGACTGTGGATTTATTCTCTTGAAAAGGCAGGAGTAGTGCAAATGTACACTGAAGGATGCCTTTTGTATTTGTGCTCTTGCTTTACCTGGTTATTCCTGTCATTTATTGACCCAGCTAATTCTAATGGTAGCATGAACAAAGAAATTTTAGAAGTATACTTATAGAGGTAGTTGGGAAAGTATCTTAGTAGTTATTTTCCACAGGAGAGTAAATGCAGAAACATTACGCTACCATTTTCCCCCTTTCATATCTCTCAAGATGTTTTCTCAAATATTTTTTTCATAAGTAACAAAGTATGTAGTTGTACAATAAGTGTAGAATATTAGACAGCTGTCTAATGACTTCCTCACACACACACACACAAGTATCTTGGTAGAGTAATGAATGCTATCTAACCTCTAGTACATTAACTTTTGATTATGTTTAAGCTAAATGAGAAGCATATTGCAATGATTATAGACGTTTTTGCTGTTAACCTAAGAGAGACCTAAAAGACACTTGCAGATCTGCCAGTACAGATTCTGGAGTGGAAGCAGTGCAGATGTGATGCTAAAGGAGAGCTGCAGCATGTCTGTGGGGCCACCAACCAGTGGCTCTGGTGTGAAACAAATGCATAGATTTCATAGGTCATACATGGAAGAAACTCCTCTGACATTCCTTTTTATCTCTCAAAACGATCAAAGGTCTGATCCCATCTGTCAGTCCTGCCTGGCTGTGGTTACTACAGCAACGTAAAGCTTGAGCAGTCAGGGTGCTTGATACTAGAGTGCTAAACCCGTGGTCATGCCCCTGCTGTAAAGGCAACCTCTTTCTCACAGTAGCTTGGGTAATTTCTGAAGATTTTGAGACAGACAGCTGCTCATTAAAAAGCAGCTATTGGGAAGTCTCTGCCGATCCACAAGATGGATTATAGAATCATAGAATGGTGAGGGTTGGAAGGGGCCTTAAAGACCATCTAGTCCCACCCCCCCTGCCATCAGCAGGGACACCTTCCACTAGATCAGGTTGCTCAAAGCCTCATCCAGCCTGGCCTTGAACACTTCCAGGGACAGTTTCTCTGGGCAACCTGTTCCAGTGTCTGACCACCCTCACAGGAAAGAATTTCTTCCTAATATCTATTCCGAATCTGCCTTCTTCCAGTTTAAAGCCATCACCCCTTGTTCTATCACTACCGGCCTTTGTAAAAAGTCCTTCCCCAGCTTTCTTGTAGGCCCCCTTCAGGTACTGGAAGCTGCTATAAGATCTCCCCGGAGCCTTCTCTTCTCCAGGCTGAACAGCCCCAACTCTCTCAGCCTGTCCTCATAGGAGAGGTGCTCCAGCCCTCGGATCATCCTGGTGGCCTCCTCTGGACTCGTTCTAACTGGTCCATGTCTCTCTTGTGATGGGGGCTCCAGAACTGGACGCAGTACTCCAGGTGGGGCCTTACGAGAGCGGAGTAGAGGGGGAGAATCACCTCCCTGGACCTGCTGGACACGCTTCTCTTGATGCAGCCCAGGATACAGTTTAAGTGTGAAGCATTCTGTGACTGTGTCACGTACTGAATACTTTAAAATGTCTTTTCTGGATGCAATAAGGAAATCCAGTAAGTTTTTACAAATTTTTCGTACTGTAGCTGAATGTAAATTTGAAAAACAGAGTAAGTTTGCATTGAACTCACTATGGCCATGTTTCAGTTGCCTGGCTTCACTAGGTGCTGGAGCAGGCTCTTTGGCTATAAAATGGTAGCGATAACTTTATTGTACCACGGAGTTCTGTTAAAAATTCACATGAACATCAGAGATAACCAAGGTATTGAAAAATTTCCAGATTATAAAAGCATAACGTTTACAATGAAAATTATCCATGCTTTGTGTTTAGAAGATAGCCAAATGAGTGAGTGAGAATATACTCCTGCTCTCTTCTTCAGCTGTAACTTAATAATTTTGCAGGTAATATTCTTGCAGCATCAGAATACCTTAACTCATTCTTTGCTGGGGTGGAGTTATTGTACTGTACGTGCCTGTTCTCTTATGACTCAATAAAAACTTTTTTCAAAATCATTGCATAATTGTTAATTCTGTTTAATATTAAATAGTTTTTCTGATGCTGACTTTACCTGTGCTGTATTTTGCTGCAGAATTTTCTTAAAGGGAATATCTCTTATATGTATGTATACATGTTTTTATTTTTCTTATTTCAGGGCATGGCTTTTACCTTGGCGGAGAGGCAACAGTTGAATATTCATGGATTATTGCCACCTTGCTTTCTTGGTCAAGATGCCCAGGTTTATAATATTCTTAAGAATTTTGAAAGGCTGACATCTGACCTAGACAGGTATAGTATGGCTATGAAACTTTATCCTAATTATCAAACCATGAGTCCCTTATTTATTTTTTTTATGGTAGTACAGATTAAATTTTGTGGGGTTTTTTTGAGCTGTGATGGTTGATGATTGGGAATCATTAAGCTAAATATATACTTTTGCTAGAGTGTTTTCTTCAAAAAATCAACTCCTAATTTTAAATCGTAATATTCCATTGCTGTTTACTTGAACTTATTATTTCAATAAACAAATCATACAAAGGTCATCAGAAGCAAATGAACTCATGTGAAACTAAAAGTCAATAGTGTCTTTACATGCGTATAGATACATATACATTAAACCAAATATATAAAATTTATAAAATATTCTGAAATTAATGTACTTTAGTGTTGTTTTGTTTGGGATTTTTTAAAAAGAAAAAAGCCAGGGAGGGCTTTAAACATTTATGAATACTCAAATATTTGTTTGGTTTTTTTTTCCCCTATGTGTTTCATAGGCCCTAGAAGAAAACACTATTCCTTTATTTTTTCCCTTGTGCCTTGCTTTTCTCTGCTGTGGGTTATATTGTTAGCTGTATGTAATACTTAGCTTTTAGATACCTGTCTGTTGGTGGCAAGGCTTTTTTATAATTTAAAGTTGCCACAAGCTTTGTTTTTTTATGGAAGCAGAATAGGATGAGCACAGCCTTCCTGTGAAAACCTCATGATTGTGGTATCTTTTCTTGATTAACTGTCCTCCAGTGCTCTCAGGGAGGACACTATCGGTTATCACACAGTAGTACCTTCCCAGGCTAGAGTGTTTTAGTCTAAGTCCCTACATGTAACAAAGCATAAAACTTCATGGACACCCCCGCTTCAACCACTGACATTACCATAGGAGAAAACTTTCTCTGTCCTTCTGTCCCCATCTCCTCCTTAACTCTGCCTTGAAGTAGTCCCTTGTGATACAGCTTGCTGTTTCAGATGTTTCAGGATATTTAAGACTTTAAGGCTGTTTCAATTGTTTGTTTCTACTTGAATTGATGGAATTTCTATCCACCTGTAACTTAAAGTAGGAAGAAAAAAGGCCTCTTACCCCATTGGTTTACATGTTTCTTAACTAGCAAAAATATTTTGCTTCCATTTCAGGTGATAGGAGAAAAGCTCTTATGTTTCTCAAAACATCACAATTTGAAAGTTACAGGTCTAGCTATGTGAAATTCAAGAGGAGGGTAACAGTATTTCCAAATCTTTCCAAATCCAAAGAATATTTTTTTTTTTAACAAAAATTGTGGATATTTAAATGGCTCTTCACCAAAATGAAAAATTTCTGCAGGAAAGGAAGAAAGAGATAATCTATCAGTTTTAAATGTCAGAGTATTAAAAGTTTGAATGCTCTGCTATTTGAACCACATTAAAACACCATATACTGAAGTTTTGATCGCAGTGGGAATCATCAAATGAAAATAACTGTTTCTGAGTATTTTGGGAATACTTTGCAGAAAACTTGCTTCATCATGTTGAAAGAAATAAAAGAAAAATCTGTCTGTCTTGGAGGTGGGGAAGGAAAGGAACTTTTTTTTTAAAGTACATTTAATCCACATACAATAGACACAAATAATACACAAAGTATAAATAAATACAAGTATGTTTACAAATAAATGTAAATAAAAGCCAAAATCTGAAGCCATTTGCTTCAGATTTTTTTTTACAATTTTGACCCTGTTAAGTTTAATATCTGTAGATAATTAATTAAACAAAAACTCCATCTCTTTATTTCCCACCTATGAGTGTTCTTTTGCATTTTCTTGGGTAAGCAAGAAATTTGTTTCCAGCTCCTGCTCTTAAAACAGAAGCACAAACATTACAGTATTACATCCATGTGTCTTGAGCATTAGACTGTAGCTTGCCATTTTATACCATAAAGACAGTTTTTAGGAGAATGCCTTTTTTAGTATAAAGGCTATATTGTGCTGTGCAGCTTTGCATTATAAATTTGTTGTTAATAGGGTTTTAGTGACATACTTCAGCTGAAAAAACTAGGAAGTCTTTGGTTCATAGAAATAACTTGAAACTGTTAAAAGTTAGTCTTTTTTATCACTAACATGATCACTCATCAAAATACTTCAATTAAGAATTAGCATAAGAAAAAAAATTAAAAGCTGTGTTCATTTCCCAGTCTTATTCTGTGGCATGTGTCAGTGGTATTTTCTTAACTATAATTTTTGGACTAGGTATTTGTATCTTCTCATTCCCCGTATAATCTGAATGAACAGTGAGGCTTCATTTACAATGCTGGATAAGCTGGGCTGGTGGAGTCTCCATCCTTGGAGATATTTAAAAACTGAATGAACATGGTCCTGGGTAACCTGCTCTAGTTGACTCTGAGCTGGGGACTGGATGAGGTGATCTCCAGAGGTTCCTTCCAACCTCAGCTAGTCTACAATTTCGTAACATAGGTCCATAGCAGTTAAGAAATAAGCTTTCAGGGATATTCTTGGATCAATGCAAATCTGTGTAAATTAAATCAAGTTGGCCCTTAAGCACTTAAAATTATATAAATCCACAAGTCTCCCTCAAATGAAATTGTTTCTTTAATAAATATTTGTGTTCTGTGTGAACACCCAGCAGGACTAAATTGACTATTAAAGTCATTATGAACTTTCATAAAAAAATATTTTCCTCTTTTATTAGTGGGGCATTATATTGCTGTGGTGGTTTATCCAGTTCTTAGCAAAATAAAGTAATGTGTGTGTTAGGTGTGTAGGTTTACATTTAAGACCACTGATTGAGACTTGGTAACATTTGCATGCAGAAGATACTTCCTTTGAAGACTGTCAACGATGACATCTCGGGTTCCTTTGCAGAGATAAAATGCTTGTGTGAATTGAGCGTGCAAAAACTTGCACATGCGAAATGTGATTTGCTGCTATGCTTATAAGTCAAGTGTCTGACAATTTTATTGGAGTGTATCAATAGAGATCCTGCTCTGAGAACATGTGCGTTGCACGTGTGTGAGCTCAGTCCTTCAGGGCAATATGTGAACTCTGCTCTCCTGTATTTATACTCGTATTGAAGCATTTTAAAGGGAAGAGTGACTGTGATCCTGCTGCAGTTACTCCTTGGATACCTTCACTAATGGACAATGCCAGAAGACACTCCATTTTTTAAGTGGAACTTAAAAAATACCAAGTGCTTCCTGACAGGCAGGTGCTCAAGGACAACCTTGCATAAAAGCGTGGAGTTACTGCCTTCTGCTGAGTGTAAATTTACTAATTCTAGAAAAAACCCCAAACAAACCAAACATCCAGTATGCATCTGGCATTGTCTTCACTCCCGTAGGAGCAGTGATTGAAAAGAGCTAAAGGGAAGCTGTTGTTTTCCTCCTAGAGCTGGGGTTTGATAGTGGGTGTATACCTGTGTGTTTTATGTCCAAATACAAAAGATTTAAGTACAAGCTTTTGAATACTGCAGAGGTGGAAGCTGTTAAATACCTTAGACAGAAAGGTATTGTCTGATGGAACATTAATGCTGTGTATGACAGCATCTTACACTGGCAGGATTTAGCTTGCCCTGGTTTTGATTGGAAAGAGGGTGTGTGCAAATTCATAAAGCTAAGCTGATAGTGCCATGGCATGACATGTTTTGGCACGGCTGAAACTCCTTTGCTGACTTGCAGAGTGGAATTGCTGTGCTCTGAAATACCAAGAGTTCATAAAGAAAATGAATGTGAAACAGCAGCAAATGTATTGCCTGGTATGCTTGGCAAAAGGAGGCCAATAACAGGAAATAATTCTATTCCTCTAACTTAATTTGGAAAAGCTGCAGTGGATTCTGCAAGTAATTTGATCTTTTTTTCCCCCCTTATGTTCCTAATTGTCTTTCTTCTTGCTCTGTATTGACACTGAAATCATTGCCCCTGACACAGACACATCTCTCTGGGTCTTTCTTTCTCCAAAGAATCACACTGGTAAAATGTTATACTGGATGTGTGAGCAGTAGGAGGGATGCCATCAGATCACTTCCCCTGAGAATGCTTTGTTACTTTGTTTTTTTCTTAAAGTTTCTTTTCTTTTATAGCATTTCAATATAGATATCGATGATGCAGAGTAATGGAGCGAAGTATTTTACACAGGTTAAAAATAATAGTGTTTCCTCCCACTTTCCTTTATTTGCTCTCATGTTTTGCAGGATAAAGAGCCAACTTTGGGCTGGTTTTTTTTTTTTTTTTTTACAATTCCGTTTTGGCTTGTAAAATGCACACCAGTCATGGTAGGGCCAGTTTATTGTAAGAAATTATCAGTAATTTTCTCGTAGTTATACCAGCTTTCTTTTGGATTTTGGATGATATTTCTTTTATATCCTTTTGCTGCTACTGTATTTAATTCTCTTTGTAATACCAGACTAGCATGAAAAGTTCTTAGGTGAAGTAAAGGCAAGGGGAAAAGTGACATACTGAAATTTGAATGCTTGGCAATCCCCTCAGTCTTACTTGCCAAACCTTGGTTTTCCTCCTCTGAAACTCTTCCCTGAAATCTTCATTCAAGACTCCATGTCTGAGGACAGATAATATTTTTCTGACTTTTTATAGCACAAATGATTGTTCTCAGTGTTTTATTGCTTGTTTTCACCATGTTTTCAATTAAATGTGGGCTTCAGTAAAAGATTCCATGAAATACTGCATTTTAAATATATCTTTTTTTAAAATACAATGCTGAAAACTACTTCATGCTTTTAGTTGTGTAGATGACTTGGATGTTGCTAAAAGATGCGTACTTCTTGTCTAATGCGTTATAACCAACACCACATTGAGGATGAAGCATTTTTGGTTTTCCCCTTAAGAAAGAATTTTTGAGAAAATTGATACCCGTAAGTAAGTTACAGTGCTGAGAAAGAAGAGATATTTTATACCTGCCACTGAAAATTAGCCTTCTGATCAAAATTGCAATTCTCTATACATATTTTTCATTTCATAATAGTGTTTCTTATGCTGATTTGGATATGGCCAAGTATGTAATATTTGAAAATATGATTGTAAGTAGTGTGCAGTTATTATATTTGCAATTTATTTAGCATATCCTGAATATAAAAGTGGCATGATAATATGAAAATAAAACCCCAATTTATGCTCTAGGATAATAAAAACAAAATGGAGAGTTTTAGCAAATAGTTTTTTTTATTTGAAGCCCATGAGGAACCAACCCTTTTGCTAAACTTTTAAGTTGTGTAAAAGGTTTCTTTACCTCATTTAAAGTCCAGGCTTGCTCTGAATAATAAGAAAGGATGATGAAAAGATGTTTTAAAGTCTAAATAGCTGCATCTCTTTTAAAATGAAAGTGATAAAAAGAAAAAAATTGTTCTGGCAATTGCTTCAAAACATAGTGATGCAGCTTTCAGGAATGCTTGCAGTCTCTGGTATAGAGCAGGGCAGAGTACACATGGTATTCTCTCACATCACTTTCAAGATCCTGTGGAAACAAAACGAATGTCTTCAAATATATTCAAAATTATATATGAATGAGCTTGTATTTCAAGGTAAATGTTGGGAGAATCATCCTCAGGAGAAAGATTTCAGGGATGTTGAATGATACGCTGTATCATAATAAAATACTGTGAAAATGAAAGGTTAGTATGAAAGCTTAGTTAGAAAATTAGTAGGTGTGTGTATTTGTAGCTGAGAACTACAAGTGCAGGGTATGATTTAACCTTGGAGAACATTGAAAACTAAAGTATATGACGGAAGGTGTTTCAGGATGCCTCATGGTGACGATATTTGGAGTACATCTTCAACTCTTTGGTTTCTAGATAGAGGTTCTAATGTATCCTTAGTGCTATAAGGTGAGGGACACTGTTTTGCTTCACTTCTGTCTCCCCATCACAGTCACCAGCTGCCGAACTGGCTGCAATAGCCTTGCTTATAGTGCTTCTTAAAGGTTTATATAGTGGATTGCAAAAGAAATCCTTCTCTATTATACAGGGATGTACAAACTAAGCTTGAATGAAACAAGTGCAGATTTACTAAACTGTTCTTTGTTAGATAGTTACCTGACTATATTTGTATGTTCCTAAAGTATGAATTAGATTTTATTGGTGCATATGATGCATGAGTATGCTGAAGGAATATTCATGTGAATAATATTTAAGCACACAAACCTTCAGGCTTTTGGAATGAATGTGTTGTATACCTTTCCTCAACACTTGTGACATAAAATGATGGGCATATTAAACTTTTTGAGTGTAAGTAATTAGTATTCCTTTTTAAATTAAAAAAATCCAACCTACATAAATTGTATACATAAATTAAGCTAAAGTTTTTATGTAAGCCTTTTGACATAGAAGACTACTTAATTTTTAAAGTAATACTTAACTTTACTAAAATTAGTGAATAGTGAGGTTGAGGCTTAGGATAATCAAAAACCCAAATATTCACAAAGTGACCAGTGTCATACCTGTGTGAACTAGTATAACTTGTCTCATAGACTCATATAATCTGTTATATTCAACATTGAAATGTGGCTTCCTGGTTGGGAACTTGGAGCAGTAGTGTATTTATTCAGTATTAGAGTGATGATAGTAAGAAGTAGATCAAGCTAAGCATGAACTTTTTTTCACTCTGGTTTCTCTGATTTTTTTTTTTTTTTTTCTCATTATTTTTCTTTTTAAATAAATATTGACATGGACTTACTGGAGCGAGTCCAGAGCAGGGCCATGAGGATGATCCAAGGGCTGGAGCACCTCTCCTATGAGGACAGGCTGAAAGAGTTGGGGCTGTTCAGCCTGGAAAAGAGAAGACTCTGGGGAGATCTTACAGCGGCCTTCCAGTACCTGAAGGGGCTACAAGAAAGCTAGGGAAGGACTTTTTACAAGGGTAGTTAATGACAGAACAAGGGGAAATGGCTTTAAGATGAAAGAGGGGAGGTTTAGATTAGATATTAGGAAGAAAATTCTTTCCTGTGAGGGTGGTCAGACACTGCCACAGGTTGCCCAAGGAAGGTGTGGATGCCCCCTCCCTGGAAGTGTTCAAGGCCAGGCTGGATGAGGCTTTGAGCAACCTGGTCTAGTGGAAGATGTCCCTGCTGATGGCAGGGGGGTTGGAACTAGATGATCTTTAAGGTCCCTTCCAACCCAAATCATTCTATGATTCTGTGAAATATGAAACTTCTTCAAATGGAATCAAAAATTGATTTCCATTAGGAGAGAAATCATTGCAGATTTAATTACAAACATAGACTTCAGGGATGAAAGGTCATATGTGTATAGTCTGGTTTTAAGAGAAATTTCTACTGAGGCAAGAGTAGAAAAAGCTAACATTTTCCGTTTCTTTTTTAGGGCAAGAGAGCAAGCTTGTTTAAGTTTTATTTATAGATTATCTCATTTCAAGTAGAACAAGTGATATGTACAGATTAGGTTCTGACAGACCAAGTACTCAATTGCGGTGTAGTGGTTTTTATACCTGAGAGGGATTAGCTTCCCGAGTATGTGAAGTTTGTCAACTTTGTGATGATTTCAGCTTCTCTTTGTCTCAACCAGTTACCCTGTGTGTCTGAACCATTTGTCCTATTAAGACAAGGAGGAATTTAAACATGCTCACCAAGAAAGAGGCTATTAACAAACAAACAGAGGTTTAATTAATTATCTAAATATCTTTGTATTTCTAAATTTGCTTTCTATATTCATTTGATGTCTGTCTAATTATATATAATTCTCCACAGATATATTCTACTAATGAGTCTTCAGGATCGAAATGAAAAGCTTTTCTATAAAGTGCTGACTTCTGACATTGAAAGGTTCATGCCTGTTGTTTATACTCCCACTGTGGGACTGGCTTGCCAACAATATGGTTTAGCATTTCGGAGGCCAAGGTATGTAAGTTTATACTTCAAATAAAAGTAATTGTATCTTATTTTCCTCTTGGCAGATTTCTGCAGGGGTTTTCTAACATAGCTGAATGTAAGCCAAAACTGCAATAATTGAGATAATTCAAACTACGCTTTTGGTCTACATTAAACAATAATTTGTATTGCATTAAGAGGGCAAATGGTTGTTTTAATTGCATTAAAACATGGGTACATTTTAAATCTCATTAACTGACTTTTTTGGAATCCTAGTTGCATGGTACAAGACCAGAGAAGAATGGATCCTTAGTCTTAGATTTGTCATAGCAACCTGAAAAGCATAGACTTTTACCTATATAAATATTTATATTACAAGTATTTTATACATACACATATAAAAGTAATATGTATACAAACCAAGGATGCGTTATATTTGTATGTACAGACATCTTAAAAATAATTGCTAATCATCAAAGCATCCGTCTTACTGCTTAATCATTGTTTCATAGGTTGGTTACTGCAGTGCTTTTATTCTGTATACAGTGTCTGTATTTAGAGTGGTAAGGAAGTTGTATGAAAGAAGGATAGATGCTTCTGTTGCATTCTGCCCCTTGAACATCAGCCCACAGATTTATGGTGTTTGCTGCTTCAGAACCTTGTGTATACCAGTGCCTTCAAGTGCAAACTGGGACACCACTTTGGAACCTTCTGTACAATTTTCTGGCAAAGGAAGAGATAAATGAGCTGTATGCGCAGAGCTCTGTTAACAGGAATAGGTTTTTTTACACTCGAGGCATTGATCAAAAATAAGAAGCTTGCAAGATTAAAGGGAACAAATGATTGCTCGCAAATTCTTCAGCAAGGGCTATTTGAGGGAGAAGATTTATGGCTTCAAGGTTTTGTTGTTGTTAATGTAAAAATCATTTTGGCCTTGTGACTGACAGGATGAGTCAGGACCATCTGGCCAACTGCAGAAAACAAGATTTCCCACTTCTATACACATTAAAAAGTTCAAAAAGACCTCAAGAATGCTTACTTAAACCTGTTTAATGATCTGTGGCTTTTAGGTGCCTCCCCTAGCAAGAGAAGTAATCTCCTTTTTTCCCCTCAGTGTTTACCACCATGGTGATTTTATTAGCCTTCCAGGAAATGCTGAATGTGCCTGGAAATTAAGTCTTTGCCAAAGCTGGTCTCATTGCCCCTTGTTTTGATATCCATTGCTGCACAGGATGTGTATGGCACAAGGAGCACCTCTGCCCATGCATGTGCTTTTCACTTTCTCCCCAGACCTGTGGAGCATCTGGAGAAAAAAACTTTGTTAAATTAGACAGCAGTTCAGCTCAGTGTCTGTCTGCAGCTGATGAGACATAGCTTGCAACAGCAATTGAAACAACCCACCAGCTCCCTTTAGAGATTTTCTGACTCGTGAACTCCATTCTTCAGTTTGATCCTAAGCACACTCAAGACATGGGGAAAAAACACTAATTTGGGAGTTAGGGACAGGGAGAGGAAACATTTCAACACTTTTCTTTTTTTTTTTTTT
>NW_010334839.1:13185-16694 GCF_000700745.2 Antrostomus carolinensis | reverse complement strand
AAAACCAGGACACCCCTACATGATAATAGGATTTAAATACTTAAAATACCCCTGAGAAATGGGAGCATGAGGCCTTCCAAGGTTTTAAAAGAGCCCTAAATTTAAGCATAAATTGTTCCTATGTCTTCTGAAAATGGAATTAATAAAGTGCAGAATATCTCAACAGGCTTCTCTAGCCACTTGAGATCCACCTCCATCTCCTTGGACACTGTTCTTCCTGTGCTACAGGTGCATAAATAAGTCTGATCTGAGGTTCTCAGTCCCATTTAGTAGCATAAACAGGTATATGAACTGTGGCATGTATACAAGTTACCATCTATTGATTCTTGCACCTCGTTATCTACCTCACAGTAGATATTAGATCTGTCAAGGACACACGCTACAGCTCCTCTTCAGGCTGGGCTGGTTTTGAAAATACCTGGTTTGCTATCAGAGGATCATCCTGCTCTGCTGATTAGTCAGCTTTTAGAAACACCTCTTCTGCCGTGAGATCATTTCACTGCTCACCACGAAGATGTTCTCGAGTTGATAGTCAAGCATGTTAATATTTAAAGCTTGTGATCTTCGCTTCTCTAGTGGTTTGTTGGTTTTTTTCTTCCCATGGCCTCATCAACAGCTATGATCAGCATCACCAAAGCCCTCCTAACACCACGTACCCTCTGTGTTTCAGTACCTGCATACAACTTGCTCAGCACATCTATGTAGAGCTTGGCAACCTTTCCAGCCCCTCTGTGTGAGAAGATGACTTATTTCTAATACCCCTTGAATAGTTGCCAAACTACAAACTGCTTGCTGTGGGGAGAGAGGGTTTGGGAGCAGCCTGAAGCTACCTAGCAAGGCCTCTGTCCTTTTTCTCATACCTTCACATGTTCAGACACTGGAACAGGTTGCCCAAGGAAGTTGTGGCTGCTCCTCCCTGGAAGTGTTCAAGGCCAGGTTGGATGAGGCTTTGAGCAACCTGGTCTAGTGGAAGGTGTCCCTGCTGATGGCAGGGGGGTTGGAACTGGATGATCTTTAGGGTCCCTTCCAACAGAAACTATGATTCTATGATGGGAATTTTACGAAGAACTCCACCTTTTCAAAAGGAGTTTGGCAGCAGGATCTGGTGGTGCACTGCCTCCATTGCTGTGAAGAGAAGCTGAAGAGTGATGGGAGAATGTGGTTTCCCTCAGCCAAAAAAAGGAGTTTGGCAGCAGGATCTGGTGGTGCGCTGCCTCCATCGCTGTGAAGACAAGCTGAAGAGACAAGCTGTAAAAGTTAAGGGAGAATGTGGTTTTCCTCAGCCAAGGAAATGTAAGGCACTGCTGTTGTGAGCATGCAGGTGTTCTACAGCTAGGATGCCTTTGGGATAAAAGATGCCAAAACATCAAGTGCTGGGCGTTGTGGTGACAGGAGATGCTGTGGGTACTTCAGGTCAGAATGCTGTTCCCAAGGCTGTGACAGTAGCAGCCACAGCTTAGTCTGAACTGCTTTGGGACTGAGTTTAAGCTTTCTCTCTCATCAATACTCTCATTTTCTGTAGTATAAACCATGCTGTCTCCATCCCTGCTAATTAGCAACATGCTTTAATTGCACTGTAAGAAGTCTGCATATCCTCCATCAAAGTCATTTGTGCAGGTGGCATCTGTGTGCTTGGTGATTCATCAGTCTTCTCTGTACCTGACTCTGCCTCAACCTCCTGACTCTTTCTATGGAAGATGCTTTTAATGGAAAAGGTGTTAACAGGAAAGTCAAAGGCCATGTGCTTCTGCTGTAGTCACTGAGGAGAAAATTAGGAAAGTAGCCCGAATCAATTATCCATGTGAAAGCTTCTCCTTCGGTTTGAGGTTAAGTGGAGAACTTTCTAGAATTAAAACAAATGTGTGCAGGCTAAACCTGAGGAAAGGTTTAGCTCCACACATATATCAAGAGCTTGTAACTAGGTTTTCATAAACTAACACATAAAATGCAAGTCCAGATGGTCAAAAAGTGCTCTCTAGTTGATGTGTTTGCCTGGAGATATAGCAAAGCTATTTTAGGGGTTGTATTGAGTTCCCAGTGGCTTTTGAGAAGGAGCATCAAGGAGGAATCTTCAATAACTACTGAGCCTCATTCCAAAGATGCTGTTTTTACAGAAACCCAGAGAGAACAGAGCTTTTTCTATGTCTTTTAGAGACATTTAAATCATTAGAATGATTTTCAATTCCATTGCTAGTTTTGAAAAGTCTAATCAGCAGGCCTTCTCCCTGGAGCCCTGTTCTGACATTCCCTGTCTCCCTTTATTGCCACTTTCTATTCTTGGGGACGGTAATGTACAGAATTAATTTCTGTCTTGCTGTTCCAGCTTTGCTACTTAGTGAAAAATCTCTCTCATCTGCCTGGCTAGGTTTTGTTCTTCAAAATCCTAAGAGACTAGTTTCTTAGAAAAACATGAAAGTGATATTTTAATTATAGCCTTTAAATTGTACTTGGATATTACCCCCCCCTTCCCACCCGCTTTTAATGCCTAAAGAAATATCATGTTCTGTGGGTCTTTAGGCTACATCAGGCAAATTGCAGCAGTAACATCGAGCTGTGTGAAGAGGTTCAGCTCCATTACCCAGGCAGGAATTAGTCAAGTGTTAAAAACTACAGACATTCCAGTTTTTGCAGTTTGCTTGGTACTGATTCTACGAGTGTTTCTAGGATGGTGGTGCCTCACTCAGTGGACATTTAGAGGAAACCAGTGTGGTTTATAGTGAGCTTGTGAGTTAAAGGGTTGGTAGGGTAGTCAAGCACTGGAACAGGCTGCCCAGGGAGGTGGTGGAGTCCCCTTCCCTGGTGGGATTTAACAGACGGGCAGACGAGGTGCTCAGGGACATGGGTTAGAGGTGGAATTGGCAGTGTTGGGTTTATGGTTGGACTCGGTGATCTTAAAGGTCTTTTCCAACCACTACCATTCTGTGATTGTGGATGGTTGTACCCCTCTGCTTGCTTTCCTCCCACAGATGTAGTAAAGGTGAATGAAGTAGAAGTTGTATTTAGTCCTCCTTAGTGAGTCCAAGCCCATGGATAAGGATTCAGAGGAAAAATACCTGAGAACATTGAATTGCTGACCAAGCACAATAGTTGTGTGATCTTACAGGAGTAAAAAGGCTGATTGATGCTGTGTCCTGGTTTTGAGCTGGGACAGAGCTGGGTTTCTTTACAGCAGCTGGGACAGCGCTGGGGTTTGGTTTCAGCTGGGATTTGGTATGAGAGAGACACTGAGAACACACTGATGTTTTAATTTTGTCACTGGAAGTTGAAGGACTTTGTGTTTTGCCAGTCTACAAGCACAGGATCTCAGGGGGTGAGGAATATTGCAGTGGATCAGCTCCATGGGCATTGGGCTCTGCCAAGGGGCTGTTCCATCTCCTGTCCCCCATGGGCAGGAGATCCATGAGGGGCTCTTCCTCTCTTGCTCTCTCTGGCTTTCGCTCGGGCTCTGGCTCTCCCGGGATTGCGGTTTCGGGTCGGGATTGTGGCTCCTCCGGGATCATGGTCTGGGA
>NW_010334839.1:0-13010 GCF_000700745.2 Antrostomus carolinensis | reverse complement strand
GGTACGGGAGGAGTGAGCGAGTGGCTGTGTTTGGCTGCCAGCCCAGTGAGACCACCACACTGTCACAGGAGTAATCACACCAGTGAAACTACTGTTCTGCTATTGCAGTCCTCTGTCAGCTCACTCTCATGCTAAACTCTGCCTGGTGTTGAAGGCAGCAGACCACCAGAGGTTTTCATGCCCAAACTGGAAGCTACATGTGCTGCAAAAAACACTGTGAGAGAGTGAGTTTCACTGTTGAAAGTGAGACAAGGTGCTGTGGATCAGCTAAATGATGGCACCTCATTTCTTTGTGATGGAAAGCCCCTTTGATTCCTGCTCCTGAGTGGGGACTTGCTGCTTCTCCCCCTACTTCTTTAGATACAGAGATCCCCACCTTTATGTGTTCATTCAGTTCTGCCTATGGACCTTTTTCTTGGCCCCATGGAGTTGAGGAGGGGCCAGGAGGTGGACGTGGCAAAGTGCAGTTTGGAAGCTGACAATGCCACCCTAACTTAGACAGGCTGAGCCTGTAGGTCTCTTAATTGGATATATCTGAGAGGGAATTGGCAGCTTTGGGAGTTCAGAACAGGGCTTGGAAAGAAGTTCACGTTCATTTGGGTTGTTGGAGGTGAAGAACAGCATCCTCCTCTAAAAGAATATCATTATATAGATGTAGGTAGATCCATGCAGCCCTATGTGAGGATGCTCCGATGGGAAATTGTTAGCTTAGATGTGTGTGCACATGTGCAGCTGTTAAACTGCTGTAGGACACCAGTTTAACTTGGATTGTACAGAAAATGTTAGATCTTGCACATTTTGGGGAGCTGAAAATAAAGCCTTGTAATTATCAATGGTATCAATTATGGTCTTCTTGTTCCAGTACGCAGTCTTGTATACAGAAATCCTAAAATACAGCCATTACCAAGTCAAAAAAACTTTTATGCATGGCTTATAAACTGTAAATTGTCGGGGATTTGGAAAGGAGAAGCATTTTTACAGGTGACCAGGAATTCTAAGTAACAGTGGAAAGCATTCAGATGAAAATATGTAACCTCAAGGCAAGGGGGTGTTCAGCAGCTGCTGAGGATCTAAAGTTGATCGTTAAATATGGGATGTGAACCTCTGTGCTCTGGGGCATAAGTGATCTTAAATTGATGGAAGGAGAGGAAAAACTGAGTAGCTGAGCATGACGCGGCAGCCAGGCGTGGATTTGCTCGTGCCTTTCTCTGAAGTGGATATAGATCTGGACTTGATTCTCACGCAGGTCTAGAATCAAGTCCAGATCTTCTCTGCCACACGCTGAAGGTTCCTCTGTCTCTATGTAGAACCTCCTCACAGCACACATATCTGTGTTTTATTGCATTCAACATCTTCCAGTCTAAATATAGCTTGATTACTTTCCAAATAAGCCTGGGTCTGCTACTCATTCTGATTCACCGCTGTAAACTTAATCATTTGATGTTCTCAATAAACAGACACTCTGGGAGGCAACTGGTGATTAGTTGAAAAGAAATCACTGCAGGATTCCAAGCTACCATCATTAATTCTTCAGGATATGATTGTGTCACCCCCCTCCCACCCCCATCACAATCTCATAACAAAAGTTACTTTAAAAAAATCAAACCAACCTCCCGTACTCAAAAGCCGTATCCCTAATTACTGAGAATTTTAAATATTCAGTGTGTGCCTTAAAATTTTTCCAATATAAACCAGCATCAGCGTTTCTTTTGGCGTGAGGCAGACGGTGCTGTACATCATCATCACTACAGCATCTTTGACACCGTGGTGGCTCAAGTATTATTTGATGGCTAATGTAAAGGTATCTGTTTAGTTGAATTTATAGCCCTTAGAATCTTTGATCATGTCAGTAAGGTGCATCCCTATGTTTCTACATGTAAAAAGGCCAGACAGGTGGCTCACCACGTGCACAAATTTGGCTACCACAACACGTCAAGAATGTGTGAGAGAGTATAAAATGTGCTTCTGTGGCACATCTGATTATATTTGTGACAAATGCTGGCAGATTTCTGTGGTTAGGGAGCTGTTCATGGCCACTGTCTAACCTGCTGCTGTTTCGATGGATGTTGCTATGGGCACTGATGGAAAGAAATTCATATTGACCAGAAAACTATCATGGGGAAAAAAAGGCAGGAGGCAGAAAAGGGGGAAGAGCAATAATTGTGTTAAGGGTCTGGATGGTCTTGTAACTGTGGAAGAGCTGTGCAGCTCTAATGCTGTTGTATGGTGTAGAAATATTCAGTGTATATATGCTGTAACTTATGGAGGGTGGGAGGAAATAATGCTCCCAGCCCAAAAGCAAATCTGTGGCTGTCATCCTAATAATGTAGGAGCCATGACTCTTCAGCTCACTGTGCCAGAATAAAAACAAAACAACTTTGTTCTCCATAGACAATACAGAGAGAGTGTGAGTCCCTAATTCACTGCTTGAGGAGTGCTGCCTATATAGATAAAAATATAAATATATAGAAATCCCCACATTTGTGTGCAACGTGGAGCATGTCATCTTGGAAATACAACACCCAGGTGGCTTCACTGACATGAGCAGCTGTCTTGGCTGAGATGAGGACAGCACCTTTGAGGAATCTACATTGATATAATTATATCCATATGACAAAAATCCACTGCCCCCCCCAAAAAACTCACCCAAAACAAAACAACCAAACTTCTTGCACATTCCTTTAGACCTAGTGCTCTTGTGCAGTGCTGATTTCCCAATAGAATTTAAATCCCACATAGTTCTGCTAGTATTTGGGATATGAGATGTAGAAACCTTACAGCCATGGACCCTGGTGATACTCTTAGGCACAAGTGATCCTTGTGTGCCTGTGTGTAATGAGGGCACTGAGGCCACGGACTAGGAGTTCTGATGTGCTCATTTTCAAGGGTAGAAGTTCATGGTACCAAGTTTTAGTTCCAATCTGGCTCTGTCTTTCATAGCCAGCATCCTTCTGCCTTCAGCATCTGGTGGCAGATGACAAAGACCTTCTGTCTTTGTTTCCTGACTCAAAAGCAGATTGCTCTTTCACCGTGTGTGTCCTGGATTTCAGCTGGGACAGAGCTGGGTTTGGATTTAGCAGTCAGAACAGCGCTGGGGTTTGGGTTCAGCTGGGATTTGGTGTGAGAGGAACACTGAGAACACACCAGTGTTTGCATTTTTGTCACTGGAAGTGAAGGACTTTGTGTTTGTCAGTCAGCAAGTGCAAGATCTAAGGTGTGTGAAGAAGATTTAAACTAATAAGCTAAACTGGCATTTGGCTCTGCCAAGGGGCTGTTCCTCCTCCTGTCCCCCATGGGCAGGAGATCCATGAGGGGCTCTTCCTCTCTTGCTCTCTCTGGCTTTGGCTCGGGCTCTGGCTCTCCCGGGATTGCAGTTTCGGGTCGGGATTGTCGCTCCTCCGGGATCATTATCTGGGAACGGGCCGGGCTCGGTCAGCGGGTGGTGAGCAATGGCTCTGGGTGTCGCTCATCTGTATATTTTACTACCATTATTATTATCGTTACTATTTTAATATCAGTATTATTTATTCTTTTATTTCAATTAATTAATTGTTCTTATCTCAACCTATGAGTTTCCTTACCCTTGCCCCCAGTTCTCTCCCCTGGGTGGGAGGAGTGAGTGAATGGCTCTGTGCTAGCCCAGTGAAACACCACAATGTGCCAGGAATGAGAGCTACTGATAATGTTTCCTTCTTGAGCATCTTTGTTTTGAGTTGAGTTGCTAAGAAGAGCAGGAGCTATCCAGTGGGAAATGCTGGAAGCACCTGCCAGCGTGGGAGGTGTATGTGAGGAAAAGCTGGGCTGAGATTCGGAAACTACATACTGGGAGGATTTCAAAAAGTGCGTTGTGTGGGGGAGAGGTGGCAGATGACAATACTTCATCCTCCTTGTGCATTTTCATTCTTCAACCACCTTCCTTTTGTTCAAACCTGAGTGATGTTCCTGACTCCTGTTTGCCTTCTGAGCAGCTTATGAACTTCTCCGTGTGAACAAAATAAACCTTCTTTGCTGTGAGTGCTTGAGAACTTGACTCTGTCTCCTGGCTTTTAATGAGTGGCGGGTGACCTATTGCCAAAGGTCTGATGGAAGGTTGTGGGGAAAATGATTATATCACAGAATCACAGAATGTTGGGGATTGGAAGGGACCTCGAAAGATCATCCAGTCTAATCCCCCTGCCAGAGCAGGAACCTCAATGAGATCACACAGGAAGGTGTCCAGGTGGGTCTTGAATGTCTCCAGAGAAGGAGACTCCCCACCCTCCCTGGGCAGCCTGTCCCAGGGCTCTGGCACCCTCACTGGAAAGAAGTTTCTTCTCAAGTTTAAGTGGAACCTCCTGTGTTCCAGCTCACACCCCTTGCCCCTTGTCCTACCATTGGGCATCACTGAGAAGAGCCTGGCTCCATCCTCCTGACATTCTCCCTTTACATATTGATAAACATTAATGAGGTCACCCCTCAGTCTCCTCTTCTCCAAGCTAAAGAGCCCCAGCTCCCTCAGCCTTTCCTCAGCAGGGAGATGCTCCACTCCATCATCTTGGTGGCTCTGTGCTGGACTCTCTCCAGCAGTTATATTATATGATTTGCAGTGGTCTAAAAAGTAACCTTGTAAAACTCAGAGTTGTAGTTTTCCAAACTCTTTCTGGATATGTCAAAAATACAGAGAAAAGCCTTTTTTTCTACTTCACTATTCCCATCCTTACACAAAGCCGTAAGCATACCACACAGATCAGCTTCCTTTCTTCTCCCCCCTACTCTCCTTCCTAAATTAAGTTTTCCTTCATGTGGGGTAGGGAATCCTAAATCTGTTCATCATGTGATTTATGCCCTCCCCAATTCTTTGTGGTACTTTGGTCTTTATACAAATCCACAGAAGATTTTTATAATGATGTTTTACACCCATCTTGCACTTCTGTGATTTAAGAAACAAGCCTCTGGGCAATGGTGAATTGATTTCAGAAGCTTCAATAATGATGCAGCACTTCTGCTTTAAGAAATATTGTTTTAATCTGTAAGTTTAAGCTTTTAACATGAAATTTTGGAGCAGCTTTTGCACCTTTCAATGTAGCATCTATTTATTCAATTTTTTTTCTCTCTTGACAAAAAGTATTTGTGGCATATTGCCCTTATTAAATTTCCAATAGCAGGAGCTGGTCAGTGTGGACAAGTGCAATGCTCTCCTGATGAAATCAAGTTGGTACTTCCTTTCACAGCTTCTTCTCTAACTTTTTTTGAGGAAGGAGGAAAGGGAGAGGGAGAGATTGCTTTTCTAGTTGGAAACTTTATAGTGGCATCTTAATAGGCCAAAGGAGATCAAAATGTAATTCGTGTTTACTTTTCTGGCCTGAGTTTTTGCAAGAAATAATAAGATTCAGTGCTCTTTTCTGTTAAACATGTAAGTATAGTTCTGTCTGCACATTGAGGCAATTAAGATGGTTTTTGCTACGTTTTGTGTTTAAGGGAAATTGATGCAAGTGAACAAATTTGCCTTGACAGGTATGAAATGCCACAGCAGCCAGCTTCATACTTACTGGTGTAGGATGAGGTAGTTACTCTCAAGATTATTTTAAGCAGAACTGAAGACTTCTCATGTGAAGTGTTTCTCTCTGGTTTGCTGCTGTTACTTCACTTTTTCTTGCTTTATTGCCGCTCGTTTTTCCTGTTAATCCCTTCTATAAAAACAAATCTTGAGATCAAGTTGCAGTCCTCAATGGTCATAAAAATGTGTGGCAAGAGAAAAAAGCTCAGGTGTGTCTGAATACGTGTGTGAGGAGTGAGAAAGTGACATTTTTATGACTCCTTTTTGGACCAAGACATTCTTATGCCTGCAGCTCAGGAAGAGCTGGGGCACTAAATCTTTCCCTTCCTGCTGGGAAACCAGCAGATCATAGAGTCATAGACTGTTGTGAGTTGGAAGGACCCACAAGGATCATGGAGTCCAACTCCTGTCCCTGCACAGGACAATCCCAACATTCACACCATGTCCCTGAGGGCCTTGGCCAAATGCTGCTGGAATCTTGTCAGGCTTGGTGCCATCAGCACCTCCCTGGGGAGCCTGTTCCAGTGCTCCACCACCCTCTGCCTCAAGAACCTTTTCCTCATGGCCAACCTCACCCTCCCCTGCCACATCTTCCTGCCATGTCCTCTGCTCCTGGCATTGGTTGGTGGCCAGAGAGAAGAGATCAGAACCTGCCCCTCCTCTTCCCCCTGGGAGGAATGATGGAGGATGCAGACTCAGTGCTCCACGTGGGCAAATGCACTCGGCGTTCATGACCCTCGTTCCCTGTGACACTTGCTCAAATGACCCTTTGCTCCAGTAGAAACAATGCCATGGAAGGGTTGTGTGACAGGGCAAGAAAGAAGAGAAACCCAAGGTGGTTACAACACTGTAGCTGAGAGCAAATGAACGTGGGGTGGGGAAGAACTGGAGTCTGCATTGGGCAGGTCACTTATGGCCATAGCAAAGGGAGGAATACTCCTCCAGGGACAGCAGCAGGAGAAGAGGTCGGCTGGCTGATCTTGTTTCTTTGCTGGCTGGATCTCTCTGAAACCTCTTGAGTTTTAAAGGGGATCAGCAGCACCTCCAAAAGGTATTCCCAGAGAGGGAGACTTCCTTCAATGGACAGGATGAAAGGACACACTTCCCACAGCTGGAGAGAAGCTGATGGTCACCGATGGTCAGATATAGGTCACCTCTCTGTGGGGAATCTGAGGTGGTTCCTGCTGTGGCAGCCAGATCAGGAAAGAGGGAAGGTAACAGCAGATGCCAGCTTGTCCTGAAGGGGTGGGTATGGCAAGGAGTATGTTCACTGCAGGTGCGTCCTTTTGTGGTGGCACCCTTACAGCTTTTCCATGTGTTTTACACTATCTGATCTAGCTCTGCCACCTCATTCGCTCTTTGCTTTGAGTTCTTCCATGGGCTAGATGGTTATCAGTTGATCTGTGGAGCAAAATCCCAACCTCTTGGGCCCTAGGCCATGGACTTCTGGGAACCTTCTGTGATATTTCTGCTCAGTTTCATCATTTTTAGCAGTTCATCCAATTTCCATGTTAAGGTTGGAGATTTGTTCTGGGGATTTGCAACTTATTATGGGAAACAATAACAGTAAACATGTCATAGACTCTGAAATCATCTATGTTTTCAGAAGAAGTAGGCTGCCTGGAGAGGGGCTGCTCTGTCCTTCTTCCAGCTCCCACGTGGGCACTTTCCTCTCTGCTGGGATGAGGCTCTGCAACTCACAGTGGATGGAAGGACTTGCCAGGACAACTTTGAGGGTGGGTGAAGTTTTATTCTATAAGCATATTGCAGCTTTCAGAAACCCCTTTGCATAGTAATGGACTTTGACAAGAGGACAATGGAAGAACCTTCTCAAAGGATTTGGTTTTAAGCTAATTTAGCTTCTGCTCAGTTTGGCCATTGAGAGGGAGGTGTGCTACACCCCTGGTGTGTCTCTCCCCTCTCAGGCAGGTCCAAAACACTTCTGCAATGTACAGTGACTCTTCCTTGTCACGTAGGGGAGTAGTGGGAACCCATGTTTCACCCTGGCCCCTGAATGTTGGGCGATGTCCCACAAATTGTCCAGAGTCTGTACAGACTTCCTGATTCTTGATTTCCCTATCCAGGAAAAATTGTAGAGTTTTGAAAACTCTACTTCTGAAACTTCACCCAGACCACAGCTTTTTAATCTTAGTTTATTTACTTATTTAAATGAGGCTTAAACTTTAACGAGAGGTAGGACTCACTGACCCAAGAAGTAGTTTCTAGACCTGTTTTGCTGAAGATGTTAAACCTCTTATGTGTTTTTTCTTGGTTTGCTGTTATGAAGGACAAATGTGCTGGAGTGTTAATGAATCTTTGCATTGTTAATGAAACAACTCTTGGTATCGTGGTCGCTGTGGTAATTAACTACAAAACTAGAGTCCAAATAATTTTTTTTTTTTTCTATTTGGACTTCCAGTAGCCAGAGTTGTTTTAACCAGCCATGAATCCCATGTGGTCTGCCCCTGGGCTTGAGGTTTCATCATGTTCAACAACATCAGGAAAAATTGACAGAACAAGGGGAAATGGGTTTAAGCTGAAAGAGGGGAGGTTTAGATGAGATATTAGGAAGAAGTTCTTCACTGTGAGGGTGGTGAGACAGTGTCCCAGGTTGCCCAGAGAAGCTGTGGCTGCTCCTCCCTGGAAGTGTTGAAGACTAGGTTGGATGAGGCTTTGAGCAACCTGGTCTAGTGGAAGGTGTCCCTGCTGATGGCAGGGGGGTTGGAACTGGATGAGCTTGAAAGGTCCCTTCCAACCCAAACCAGTCTATGATTCTATGATCAGAGTCAACTTTACCTATAAAAGATGCTGCCTGTGCCCCTAGGAGAGGTGGTAAATGCTTAGCGAGTGCATGGAGTTGTTTTCTTAGTACTGGAAATACAAGCAAACGTGTTTTTTTTGTTTGTTTTTTGTTTGTTTTTTTTTCTTTAGCTGATTCTGGAAGAGTGGAGCCATGTGTTATCCATTTTCTGCCTCTTCTGAATTAATTGGAGCACGAGAACCTTTCCTGACTAATGAGGCAAATGCTCTTGTTTAGGTTCATGTGTGGAAAGGTTTCTATGGCTGTACAGCAGCAACAGCAGCTGCTGCACTGTCATCAGTAGAAGCAGCTCCATGCAGATCAACAATTATGCAGGGTGATTAACAGACCTCACTGAGCTTTAGAGGTTCTATAAACACAGAACCCATTAGCTGGTGGTGTGACGTTCCTGTTGTTGCTGGATTGAGACTTTTTAAAATGAGAGGTCTTGACGTGTGTGTGTGTGTCTCTACTACTTTGTGCCCAGGATCTTCCAAATAAAGATGCTCTGCAGAGCAACTCTGATGTACCAACAGTCTTCAGACCTGCTGGATTCAGCAAGTGGGCTAAAGGGTTTGCAGAACTACTTGCTTCCTTCACTACCCGCCTTGCCAACCATCTTGAGCTTCTTGGGAAGGGATGCTTTCTTCTCCCTTCATAGCCTGAGGTCAGCTGCGGGGTCCCTAGAGCTGACAGCACAGGGCTGGTCTGAATTGTGATAGACTGATGCTATTTGGTTTGCAAAGGCCACGTTACGCTTTAGCAATGTGATGTCATGTCCTGCATCTTCTCTGAGAGGACCTGTGGTGGATTTGGGGGGTTTTTCTTTCTTCCTTCTATGCCATCCTCAATTCTGCCCAGAACAACAGCTTTGGGAAAATAATTTTGGTTTCTTTTTTCTTTTAAATCAGCAAAATTTTGTTGTTAAAATGTCTCTGAAATATTTTGTGCTGGGGGAGCAATGCAATTAGTGCTTTCTGTGCTGTGGGCCAAGAGAGGTGCTAACAGTTTCCAGTCCCAAAGAGTAGTGCTGCGTGAGCATCAGCTTGTACCTGTGCTAATAATCCTGACCTACCAGGATGTGTTTTCTCAACTTTCCTTAAATTGGAACAGGCTGCTCAGGGAGGTGGTGGAGTCACCATCCTTGGAGGTATTCAAAAGGTGTGTAGATATCACGCGTAGGGACATGGTTTAGAGGTGAACTTGGCAGTGTTAGGTTTTTTGGTTGGTTTTGATGATCTTAAAGGTCTTTTCCAACCAAAATAATTCTATGATTCTAATTTCCTGGCCCTTCTGGCTCAAAGTGTAACTAGAGCTGTGAAGACATGCAACTTGAAGGACAATATATAAATACTAAAGGATTTATTTTCTGGGACAGGTTTTCAAGAGACTGTTGGTTATTTTAATTAATTTATGTGATTATATACTCCTGGTTGCATGCATTTGTCATGCTCCTGGCAGAGTTTTTACCCAAGGGAAGCCCAGCAGAGTTTTCCCCTTGTAGTGAAGGGTTTGGAGTGTTTGGTGGGAGGAGAGCATCCAGCACTCCAGGGCTAGAGCTGGGTGGAAAGCAAGGAAGGCAGAAGTGACTGCAAACAGGATGCTCCATCTGTGAGCCCAGTTTGTGGAACCATAGCCCTGGAATGAAAATAATCACAGTGAAGAAGTTCTTCACTGTGAGGGTGGTGAGACACTGTCCCAGGTTGCCCAGAGAAGCTGTGGCTGCTCCTCCCTGGAAGTGTTGAAGGCCAGGTTGGATGAGGCTTTGAGCAACCTGGTCTAGTGGAAGGTGTCCCTGCTGCTGGCAGGGGGGTTGGGACTGGATGAGCTTTAAGTTCCCTTCCAACCCAAACCCCATTCTAGGATTCTATGAAGACAAACCCCTCAGTGAAACAACTATGGTGACCATGGGGTCTCGGGGCTGTGTCTGCACAGTCCTGTGTGGTACAGTCACCTCTGCAAGACACGTGGTGGTGTGGCACCCGTTGGGCTGGGCAACGTGGTGTGGCTGCGCTGCTCTGACCCTGTGGAATTTGTGTGAGTGGCATTGGATATCGGTGTTGGGAATCATAGAATGGTTTGGGTTGGAAGGGACATTTCAAGGTCATCTAGTCCAACCTCTATACTATGTTGGAATGTGGAGCGTAGACATATAGACACTGTCATCTTGAGTTCATCGTGACAGTGCTGGCAAGAGCTGTCACTTGTGGTTCCTTTACCTTCTGCCTCTCTCGTGTGGCACGTTTGTGTGTTATTGCTCTAAATAACTGATGTTTCTTTCTGGTCCTGTTCTGTTTTCTTTCTGCCTCGGTGGTTAATCCCTCACCCTGGATGGTTGTTGTCAGCTCGTGGGGTGGCACAGAGCAGCCGTCCGTCTGCCTCGGTGCCTAGCTGAGATTAAATGGTTGAGAAAAGAGGTTACAGCCACAGACAGCAGGACTTGCACAGATCAACACGTGTTGGTATGGAATGAGGAGTCTCTCTAAGGTCATATTATACCTGAGGAGCAAGTTTCATGCCTGAGTTGTCTAAATGTTAAGTCAATTGCTTGAGTTTTGGTAGTGGAAGAACATTAGCTCTTTGCCTCTGGGCAGCAGGAGAAATCCAGGCACAAAAGAGAGCTCACGTGGAGCTCATGGACTCAAACAGCCTCCTAATTATCTGCCCCCTTCCTTAAGAGCTGTGGGATCAAGGGATATCTGGCACCAGGAGGTTTCTCATCTGTTCGAGGTGCTGTTCGAGGTGCATCAAATAAAAAATATTTGATGGGGCTCAGATGCATCAAATAAAAAAATTTTTGATACAGTGAGGTCTGTATCCCCTTCTGCTGCAAGAAATTGAAAAGCAGCTTCCACGGAGGTCTTTGTCCTTCCCTGCACCCTTTGGGACATTTAGAATTGTCAAATTGAACAGAAAAACTCATAAACTAGTGGAGAATACAGTTAATTGGGAAGATCTATAGGCTTGTTAGCCAGAATGTTTCTTAATTTAAAATGTCAGTGTATTCCCTGAAGGGAGACATTACTTCTTGTTGAAGCCTTAATTGGAATGGGCTAATCTTCAGTGCTGGGACTAATAATACTAATAATAATAATTAAAAAAATCCTTCAGTCTTGACCAAGAAGAGAGCTAATTTAAATTTCACAAGCTGTAAAAGGGTCAGGAATACTGTTTTTAGCTTTCTTTCCTGAGGCCACAGAAGAGACTTGAAAGGTGAACAGCAGCACTGGGCAGCAGTGGGAAGGTGTTTTCTTCAAGTGTTTTTGGCTAGAACTGACTTGGAAATGTCATAACTTCTTTTTCCCTCCCTTTCATTTAAACAGTGATGCTAATGGTCTCATATTGAAATTGCTTCAAATATCTATATCTTGATAAATTGCATTTTAATACTCACAGGCTGGGTAAAATTGAGCTATCTTTGTGGAAATAGAATTATGTGATTGTATGGTGAGCAGGATCCACTAGGATAATTCAATATTTTATTTATCTATTTATTATAGTATCACCAAGGGTCAGCATCTGCAACCAGGACATGCCAGTGGAAGTGCTCCATAGGTGATTTTTGATGTCCTGTACCTGTTTGGGTGGCATAATGGACTGTGTCTCATATCTCTTTCAAAAAGCTCGCTGACTCCTGTGTTTTCTAACTGCTGCTTTAAGCCCCTTTAGGTCCTATCTGCTCTATTAGGAAAGAGCAACATTTTCCATGCATAAATAGATGTGTGATTCTGGAGTAGAGAGTCTAAAGTAGAGGCATGGGAGCAACAGGAAAAAAGAGGAGGGGGGAAAAAAAAAAAGGATAATTATTCTCCATGGTGCAGAGATTTGCAACTGCAGAGGGAACGCAAAAAACCCTCTAAAGTCCTTCTAATGCTTTGGACTGGGATGATGTGCACTTAATGACAAAACAAGGGGAAATGGGTTTAAGCTGGAAGAGGGGAGGTTTAGATGAGATATTAGGAAGAAGTTCTTCACTGTGAGGGTGGGCAGACACTGGAACAGGTTGCCCAGAGAAGCTGTGGCTGCTCCTCCTTGGAAGTGTTGAAGGCCAGGTTGGATGAGGCTTTGAGCAACCTGGTCTAGTGGAAGGTGTCCCTGCTGATGGCAGGGGGGTTGGGACTGGATGATCTTTAAGGTCCCTTCCAACCCAAACCAGTCTGGGATTCTATGTACTTAGCCAGCCAGCAGTGATGGTATATAGGATAACCCACCTTATAGAAAGCAATATCAGGCTGCTCTGTGCTACTTGATCTGGAGTGGTTGGACTCTGCTGCAGAGCTTCCTGGTGAGCATGTTCTGTAGGCTATGCCATCAGTGGAGGTTAAAACAGCTTTCCAAAGTTCCCAATATCAGGAATGTGGGAATCTGGAAACCATCCCTCCTGTTGGGTTCACGTGGGCCTGTTTCTCAAGTGGGCCCATGTGAACCCCATGAGGTTCAATAAGGCCAAGTGCAAGGTCCTGCACCTGGGTCGGGGCAACCCCTGGTATCCATGCAGGCTGGCATAAAGGCATCGAGAGCAGCCCTGAAAGTTGTGGGGCGTGCTGGGGGATGAGAAGCTGGACACAAGCCAGCAACGTGCTCTGGAGAGACCTTCTAGTGGCCTTCCAATACCTGAATGGCTCCAGGAAGGCTGGGGAGGCACTCTGGACAAGGGCAGGGAGTGACAGAACA
>NW_010334838.1:112376-114789 GCF_000700745.2 Antrostomus carolinensis | reverse complement strand
AGTAAGAACGGGGCCAGCAGAGGTCTCGAAAGCCATGCACGGCTGTGGTCACTTGTTGCTGAAAGAGGGTGTCAGTTTTTGGAACGAGGAAGGACTTTACCAAGATCTTTCTTCCCTCCCACCTGTGCCGAGGCTTGTTACACATCTTGTTGCAGTGCTGCTCCGGGCCATCTGTACCTAAATAAATACCTTGCTGAATTTTGGGGTAGAACAACCAGGAATTTTTGACAGAAGTTGTTCCTCTCATAGAAATGCTTACATTAGATTTTTTTATATATATATTTTTGAAAGTGATAAATGTAATCTGTGCTTGGTTGATAGGGAACTGCAGCAGTTCACAGTGATCCTTGATACAGGCAATATTAGCAAATATGCAGCTGGTTTGAATATAGCTTCATTGTAGAAACATATGAATATGTACCTGTAAAGCTTCCGTAAATAATGGGACTTAGTGAGCAGAAGACCTTTCTTGGGCATTGCACAGCTAACTATGTTTTCTACATTTTGACTTTATTTTGATGTGTTGCTCGACTCTTAAGTACTTGGTAGTACAGATCAAGTTCACTGCTAATTATGCAGCCCTCAAAGGACATTTACATTCTGTTTCATGCTGGGGCTGCAGAACTCCCCCCTCACTTCACAAGTAGGGGATACAAGGAAGAGCCAGCTGTGTGTGTAGGCTAGCCATATTTCTCTTGGTTAATTTATAAAATATTAAAGCAATTATGAAATGATACTGGGATGAAACATGCAAAAATATCTGGAGTTCTGTCCTGTATTCTGTAAATTTCCAAATCACAGGTTTGGGTTTGTTGATTTTTTTGTTGTTGTTGAATGTGTTTCCTCTTTAGATTAGTTCAAAAGGTCAAATGGTAAGAGTTTCCTCAAAACTATTAATATTAAAGGTGGCTGGGGTTTTTTTGAGAGGTAGCAGTGGGGCAAGCTCTGGTATCATGTATTCCTGTTGCATGGGGATTCCCTGAGTTTCCTTTGGATTAGGAAGGTGACCTTAACCCTTGCTGGAGCAGCTGGCAGAGTGAGAACAGTGGTTTAGATTATGTGATAAAAGGCTCATCACCAGGACCGCAGAGAGGCACAGCAGGGGGGAGACAGATGATCCCATTAATCTCATCAGAGGAAGCAGCCCCCAGTTCTGTCACTGGAGAGCCATCAGTCCCATTGCCCAGGTGTGACAGGCATCAAGATAAGTCAACGGAAAGTCTCTCTGGAACACCTTACAAGATTGAGGGGGGTAACTGCCTGCAGAATATGGCACATATTATGGGATGCAGGAGAAGAACATCTTGTTACTGTACAGAACTTACTATGGGATGCTTAGGGGAGGGGCTAAAGGGAGGGATCAAGGTGGTTTGGGGAGAAACAAGTATGGGAAAATAGAAGGATAAGTGATAAAAAGGCCTGGTCAATTGTGATCAAGTGGTTGGTCAGTATGTTTGGCCATTCCCTGTGCCAAATTACCACACAGCCTGCCCGCTTTTCTCATCAAGCTCCATTTCTAACTTTTCCTGGCTGAGGGGACTCTGTCCTGTATTCACGTGTGCATACTGAGGTGTATGTGCCAGCAACTGGGGTGGTACCATAGGTTCTAGGGACCTCTGCGTCTGGTATGGCAACATCTGGAGAAACTGGCATGGGTGAGGGCCTAAGTGTCAGCAACCGGAGTGAAGACCAGAAATCTTAGAGGCTCGTGTGTCTGGAGTGCCAGGCACTGGAGAGACCAGAGTGCACGTATATTGTCCTTGCCAGTATGCCAGTGTGTGGTTGCTAGTGATATCGTGCAGGGCTAGCCGGTGAGTAGGAGAAGAGGCTTGGGAGCCAGGTTTTGAGGCAGCTGTAAGTGTGGGACAGGTACTGTAGTGAGATCAGAGAGCCTTCAGTTTGGCAAGATGAGAATCCAGGAGGCTCAAGCCAGCTACTGGAGGGACTGTAAGATTTGGGAGTCATTTTGGAGGCTCATTTGCATGTGAGTGTCTGAGTGAGGCAGCTGGAGACAAAAAGATCCAAGGGCCAGTGGCTGAGCAGACAATGTCTAAAGCCATTTACTGGTGGATTATGGTTTGCCTGTGGGGAGCTGCATGTGTGTGTTTCTGGATGAGGAGATCTGTGCCAGCAGCTGGGGAGACTGAGGATTCAGGGTTGGTTCCTGGATAGAGTGTCTGAGGCTAGTTACCGGAGGGATCCACAGTGAATGTTTGTGTGTATTCCCTACCAAGGGACTTCTGTCCTGGCCTCCTAGGGAGAGGAGCAGGATAAGGCCAGGCCATGTTTGTGTTTGCATGAGCACTGTTTCTAGCTGTGTTGATACGTATGTGTGTATGCATGTGTGTATGCATGTTCACCTGTGCGACTGTGGGAGTACATCCTCAGCTCTGTCACTGGCTAGGCCTGGGGG
>NW_010334838.1:110817-112329 GCF_000700745.2 Antrostomus carolinensis | reverse complement strand
CAGACCCTAACACAGGAAAATTACTTTTTCTGTAAGTTTGAAGATGCAGAAATTATTGACTCTCAAAACTTAAATTTGGAGCTAAATCTACAATGACTATTAAATTGTGATAGAATTTTAAAATATTTGTGGTTCTGGTTGCTGTGAATAGGGCTATCCACATGAATATCTAAGCAGATATATTTGTTTAAGCTGCCATGATAAAGCAATGGAGCATAAATTAAATTTAAACCTAGGCTTTTGTTGTAGGCATTTTTTTTTAAATAGTGTCTGGTTTTGAACTCAAGAGAAGTAAATGTTGAAATAGGAATAAAAATTGGGATCTTTTAGTCACCCAGTAGGTTTTGCATTTACCTTTTCCCTCCCTGTATGTCATAGAATCATAGCATCACAGAATGGTTTGGGTAGGAAGGGACCTTTAAAGATCATCTAGTCCAGCCTCCCTGCCTTGGACATCTTTTACTAGATCAGGTTGCTGAAAGCCTCATCTAACCTGAATTTGAACACTTAAATATTTTGCATATCTTGCCCTGGAATAAATGCCTGTATAGAAAAGAATGTCAACCAAGAGTCTGAGTGGAGATGCTTATCATAAGAAGTACTGACCTTCCTTTTAGACATTTTCTGGTTCTACTCTAATGCTAGAGCATTCTGTTATTTTTGCTGGCCAGTTAAAAGACTACTATGTCAAATACCAAGATGATATAAAAAATTAAGATTTCTGTTCTGTTTACTGATGAAGCTTATAAAGATATGAATACACACACATGTATATAGTGGTCCAGTCTGTTGATATAAAATTGATAGAATGATGAGCAGATTAGTTTAGATTGAAAACTGTAACTAGAGACATTTCATATCAAATATGAAGTACAGCTTCAGCATCTGTCCCTACCTGCTCCCAGAAATCTTCTTTGCTTGTGGAATACTGCCAAATCAACTTCAGATTTCCAAATGCAATGAATGCACTTTTTACTCTTTTAACATTTCTAATACACTTAAAGGTTTTTTTCCTAAAGAATCTAATTTAACATAATTTCATAGTTTAATAAGCAGCCGTTATTTTCAAGTTATTTTCTTTTTTTCTCTACAAGCAAGAGTAATTTTAACAGCTGTTAGAGTAGATAACTGAAATTGTATGGCAAAGAGACACCTCATATTGAAAAGTGGAATGGTGGAGACTTCTTATAGAAAGTGCTGTAGCTGTGCTGTGTACATGCATGGATCTTTATTTTTCCCCCTTTTAATATGCTGAAGGGAGGCATTGTTTTATTCTGGCCCTCTGCCTTTGTGTATTGCAAATTTTGAGGGGACTTCCTGGGGTGCATTAGAAGAGTGTGGCCAGCAGGTCAAGGGAGGCTCTCCTCCCCCTCTACTCTGCCCTGGTGAGGCCTCATCTGGAGCACTGTGTCCAGTTCTGGGCCCCACAGTTCAAAAGGGACAGGGAACTGCTTGAGAGAGTCCAGCACAGAACCACCAAGATGATTAAGGGAGTGGAGCATCTCCCTTATG
>NW_010334838.1:92777-110479 GCF_000700745.2 Antrostomus carolinensis | reverse complement strand
GTCCCTTCCAACCCCTACCATTCTGTGACTTCGTGATCATAGATGGGGAAAGTGAAAACAAAAAAAATTATTTCAGTGCAGTGGATACTTTTCAGTGGATAGGCTGCTTGTGTGTATAGGCTTTTCCTTAAATGACCCCCCCCCCCCCCCTTTTTTTTTTTCTTTGAGAGCACTGATCTAGGTCCTGATATTTTCTTCCCAAGTGGTTTATAAGGCAATAGAAATAAAGCTGGAAACCAAGTCATTTTTTCAAGGCCTGGGTGACAAATGGTAATACAGTCAATTTTATATTTCAGGATGTCATGTCTAAAGGCAATGGTTAGTCTCCACCAAGATGCAGAACTGAATTGAGGGAAGACAACGTATGATTAAAAAATTCTAAAATTCTATAATGTGCTTTTTCATATTAAAGAATTCCAACTCCTTATCAACTGCAGCTGTAATTGTGTGAATTTGATACAACCTTTATGTTTCTTGATTTTTATGTTGTGCTTCAAGTTGTGTTTCCCATTTTCTTTCCTTTTTTAGCAGTGTGGGAAGAAAAGCATATCACGTGTTAGAGCTGCTTCACTCTTAAATGATCTAGATCTGCAGTAAATCTGATGATTTCTGAAAGTTCCAACCTAACAATATGCACACCTGCTCTCTGTCCTCTGCTTTCCGTTCAGGAGAGCGCTCAGACAGACAGAGAGCTGGTATTTGGAGCGTATGTTGCTGTAGAGTGATTCATGCAGCTTGCTTGGGGACAGTCTTTTTCCAATAGACTCTGCAAAGCCAACAAGAGAAGTGGGTGCAGGCTAAATTAGTTGTTTTGGTGGCTGCAGCTCTTTTCTCATCCATGGTTTCCATTGATGCTCTGTGCATTCCATAATTTTCTTTTTTTAGCTGCTTAACTAACTAAATTGGGTTCTGCCCATTGACATTAAGCATTACTCTAATGGAGGGAACATCATTAACTTGTTTGTAAGGCTCTGGCTTGAATCCAGTATGTATTTAACAGTCAATGTCAGTTTTTGAGGAGCAAGGGTGTGGCTGAAGTGAAGGGGTTTTTTATTACTGGAACACAGGGATTTTGATGTGTTGAGAGGCTGATGCATTTTCTTCTCTTCTTCCAAATGCTTTCTAAAAATGGATGTTTCTGTATGAAAATTTGGATATCTTACTCTTTCTTCTCAAAGTCTATCCTAAATACTTCCTAAAGGTGGAAGGAAAACTGCCCTACTTTGAGAGTAGATTTGCTTTTATAACTCTTTAAGATCTACTTGCATCTTATGTCTGTTGAAGAATTTCTGTAATATATTTACTCCTGCAGTTTAAGTACATCTCATGACCATATTGTATCTTGACCTGTAGATTGCCTTTGATCATCATCTTTTAGCTTCATAAAAGACTTAGATATTACATTTTAAAGTGCATATTTCTCGAGACAGAGAGGATAAAGAAGTGAGCATATATTACAATTTTATAATTGCGATATTGTATTCCAAGTGTATACATTCTTCTATAAATATTGTATGAATGTAATGAAATTTTTTTGTATGTACAGTCACTATTGTGATTTATCATTGTCCTTTACAATTGTAAGCTAAAGAATATATGATGGGCCTTTTGCACTAAATTTAGCAATGGTTGTACAATTTTTTATTAATATTTGCATTGCTCTTGTACCTAAACTTCCATGCAAATCCAGGGGAGCTGAATCTGCGCTAGAAATGGTATCTCTGCTTCCAGAGATTTAGTCCTTGGTATCTTTCCGTAGTTTTAGATTTGATTTCTGTGGTAAGCGGCTTTAAGCTTAACTTATTTTTGTTTTGGCAGTGTTTTACCTTCAGGAGATGGCCTCTTCTAAGTCTTTGATGAGCCTTTTAACCTTCACTTTTGGATCAGCAATAGGATTTTTCGTATGCTATCTCCTGTTCAGCATTATACTAGAAGAACAGGTTAAGATCCAGCCTCATATCCTTCACAATGATCCACATGGTCAACACTCGGCAGATCCTGATAGCAATCAGCTGCAAGGACAAATGAATTTCAATGCAGACTCTGGACAACATAAAGGTATTTGGCTATGCCTGATTAATTATATAATATGCCCCCTTTTCATGCATTGCAAAATGTTGCTTTCTTCACTGCCAAGAATTTGTATGAATTCTTTCACAATGTTCTTTCACTTTCCCTATGTTCGGGTTACATCTGAATAACTTTTTTCTCCTGAGGTCTCCTGAGTGGTGATTTTCTTTGTTTACTTTTTTATTACAGTAGTGATTATTTTTTTTTCCTTAGAGCCCAGCTGTTTGTCCAGTTTCTGCATCTGGACTTGTTTGGAGCAGGAACTTCTCAAATGAACTATTGACATCAAATGGTAGTTTTGCTAAGCAGATATATTTGATAGCATTGTAGATGTGGCTGAATTGCTTTTTACCTTAAAGATCATCTTGGACCACTTCTACCTTTTGATCTAGCCTCCTAGATAAAGCTTAAAAAAACCCCCAAGCAATTAACTTTTTGACACAATTCGTAAAACTTGGAATTGGGGTGGGGGGTAAGGGGAGGGTGACTGTGGGCATTGTTTGCCAAGGTGGTTAGGCAGCAATCCAGAACCAAATTGCTGTTTGTAGTCAAAACTAGAGAAATTCTGTTGCACCCTTTTTTTTTTTTTTTTTTTTTTCCCAAAGAAGGTAGACCCTTCTAATATCTCAGGCATACTTTAACATTTGACACATCTCATTAAATGAGTTCATTCTAAATCCTAAATACAGCTAGTGTCTGGATTGGGACAGTTTGGATGAGAAAAAAAACACTATAATGCATTTGCTGAAGAAGAAGTTAATAAGCAATTTGCTATTTAAATGTATTTAAACTGCAAACTTTGTAAGACAAGTTTGTGAGTGTTTCACATTTAATTGTAGAATATGGTACAAAGAAATCTGATCTGTCATTGCCTAAAGTGTAAGGAGGAGTGTTTTAGTACCAGTTATGCAGATCTCGCTCTCCATGGAATATTCTTTTACATAAGTTAAAGTCGCTCTGTCTGTATCAAGTGAAAATGCTTCTTTGAGGGAAATCAGTACTTTAGCAGCTTGGAAGACATTGGTACACACTTCAAATAATGGTATCTATTTATTCTATTGGATCATCTGCAAATAAAAACATTTTAGCACAACAATAATACGAGTTTCATAGTATCCGAACTTAATTAATATGATTTTTTTTACAACTAAGATTTAACTTGATTTTGTGATAATTCTTTCTCACGGGCTTACCATCTGCTTTTTCCTTCTAGAAATATTTTAGTAGGTTTTTTTTTAGTTAGCATGAATATTTATAACAGAGCTTATTAGCTTTTTTTTGACCTTTCTGTGTTGTAAACATTACGTTGCATTCATTGTGAATGGGAAAAATATTCAGCTTTTTAGTTTTAATTAGTCCTTCAACAGCATAAAGAAGTTGCCTCCTACAGTTTTTATGTACAAATCGGTGTTTTTTAAAGCCACATTTCCCTGAACAGGTTCCCATTTTGATATGGCTCCTATGCTCTCCTTTATCCTGTGAAGTTGGAGTAGCTTTAAGAATTTTAGTTTCTTAGTTTTGGGACTCTTGTTTATTTTCTTCCTAAATCTGACATTAATTTTATTAACTGGTACATTTGGAAGGAGATGCCTCTTCTCTCTCTGCATGTCTTTTCTGATCTAGAAACAGAATGTCTTGGGGGGAAGGTTGCTCTTAGTTTGTTTTGGCATCAAGTCTAATATTGTTTTGGAACTTTCCTCTTTTTTTTAGATGAGGATAAAAATATTGCAGAGGGACTTTATGAGAAGGTGAAAATACTGTGTTGGGTCATGACTGGACCTCAAAATCTAGAGAAGAAAGCCAAGCATGTTAAGGCCACTTGGGCCCAACGTTGTAATAAAATACTTTTTATGAGCTCTGAGGAAAATAAAGACTTCCCAACTGTGGGCCTAGAAACCAAAGAAGGCAGGGACCAACTGTACTGGAAGACTATTAAAGCTTTTCAATATGTATATGACCATTATTTTGATGATGCTGATTGGTTTATGAAAGCAGATGATGATACATATGTTATATTGGACAATTTGAGATGGCTTCTTTCAAAATACAGTCCTGAGCAACCAATATACTTCGGAAGAAGGTTTAAGCCTTATGTGAAACAGGGCTACATGAGTGGAGGAGCAGGATATGTTCTAAGCAAAGAAGCTCTGAAGAGATTTGTTGCTGCATTTAAAACGAACAAATGCTCTCACAGTTCCTCTATTGAAGACCTAGCACTAGGAAAATGCATGGAGATCATTAATGTGGAAGCAGGAGATTCTAGGGATACAAGTGGTAGAGAAACCTTTCATCCCTTCGTTCCAGAACATCACTTAATCAGAGGATACCTTCCAAAAACATTCTGGTACTGGAATTATAATTATTATCCTACTGTAGAGGTAAGTCCTTAGGCACTTGCTACCCATTTTATGAAATGCATCTTATCATGTGTACGATGTGTGAATTAGCAGTTTAATAGCACCTCAATGTATTTTAGAAAAGAAGATTTTGTTGTGATATCCTGTGATACACCTTTGTGTAGATGTGTGAAATGCACTCATCAACTGGAACTTGGTGCTGAGAACTTAACATTCTGGAAGAACTAGTGAATCTTAAATTATTGTTGTTTTGCTGTGTTCTGTGGACAGCAAAAAATGGTGAAACTTTCGTGACGCATTTGTCTAGTGTCAGCACCATGACCTTCCTTGTAAAGTCATTGTTCTGTTTTGTTCCCTCATATCTCACACACAGTGTCCCTAGCTTCTCCTCCAGCCACCCAACTCCCAGTGTGCGGTGAGAATTGAGACTGGCGTGGTTCATTCCAGGACGTGTGTGGTCACTGTACGGAGCCAGCTCACACAGCGTGGCTTAGTTACCTTAAAGCCTACTGAAAGAGAAGGTGGCACTGAGCCACCTTTATCTTCTACCCAGCAGCAAACTTTGTGTAAAACTTGCTCATGGTTGTAGTTGGTTGATACTGGCTAAGAGATTCCCAAGTTACTGGAGGGGCTGGTGGGTGATGGTGTGCATGACCGTACTGCCTGCTGGTCTGTTGCTCTTCAAATGGAGAAGATGTGCTGCAATGTGCTTCTCTTATCCCCGATCACTGTGTGCAGTGTTACCTGGCTTCAACACGGGGAGCTGCCCTGCCCTCGCTTTTTTATTGATGGTTGTTAAAACGTATGTGTGAGTGAATGCCGTTGACAAAACTACAGAAGAATAAATGTTGCTTAGAAGTGAAATAAAAACATGACCCAAACAAGGAAATATGATTAGATTTTAGATTTCCTTGTATAGTTGCATCGGACTCTTGTCTACCTTCTGTAGAAGTGGAGGCAAGCATGAGAGCTGGCAAAGCTAATGTTTTAAAAATTCTTTTGTTGTAGCAACAAAGATAGGACTTACAAGCTGAAACTTTCTTACTGCAAGAACTTCAAATTGTCCTTTGTGTTCCACATCTGAAATCCCCAGTTTAAAAAAAAGGGGGGAAGGGGGGGTCAGGGAGGAGGAGAGCACTACTTGAAATTAAAGCAATCTGAAGGTATTCTGTATTGTAAACTTCGATGGTCATATAGTCTGTGATGTGGCTTCTTTTTTAGGATTATCATCTCACTTTTAAAGTAGTTATTTTTCAGCAAGCTTTGAGATCAGCATAAGTGACCAAAATGAAGGATAGAATGTGGGATTTTTTACACAATAAAGCTGGAAAAAAAAAACCAAACACCCAAACTAGTTCTTCAATTGTAAAGCATCTATTTTTATACTTGTATTCAGTGGCTAGATCATTTCTGTCTTAAAACAGCTACAATACTGTATTTAGTGTCTCAGGATGCAGCAGCTTTAGCTGTGGTTGCAGTTCACAGATGGCTGAGCTGTAGTGATGCAGCAGTGGTGGGGATCCACAATGACAATCACATATTTGATCCTATCATAGTTGTGTTCAGATAGAGACTACTGCATCTGGTATCAAAACCAAGCTATACTGATCAAAGTTAGTAACTATTGAAAGAGTAACAATTATATAACAATCGTTCTCTTCAGTGTATTTAAATATTTAATCTTAGTTCCAGTTAGTGTTGGAATTTTAGCAGCTCTGCAATAAAATCTGGTGAAAAAACCCCACAAAACTATTTTCAGAAAAGTGTTCTCAAAGCTGAATTTGAGCTAGAAGATACAAGTTGTAACAAATGTGGTAATGATCTTTTAGCTCTTAAAAATGCTTAATAACATCAATTGAATTAATCAACTTTTTTTAAAAAGTAGTTCCAAAATGATTTGTTGCAGCTTTCTGTACGTAGGAAGTTAGATACTGGCAGTTTTGCCAAACTGTGTAATGTGTGAACACACACAGAGGTGCATGTGCACAGACATTTGGCTTATATACTCTGGATGGATGCTGTCATGAGTAACAAGCAGGTATTACTGTTCCATATAAAAATGCAATGCATTTAGACTTGCTTGCTGCTGCTTGCTTTTGTTTAAACACCAACATAAAGGAAAGAAGTATGGAAAAGCAAAAAACCTCCGAACGTTAATGAGGGCAGCTAGTTTTTTTACTGGCTTGATTACAGAAATGACTTTGTCCACCTTTATTTTCAAAAAATACTTTGTCAGATATGTCTGATACATTTTGCTTGCCTCAAATTAAGTTTTGAAGTGTATGAATGACTAACGATAGGGAATTTCTCACCATGAAGTTAAGTACGTGTTTGAATTCTTCCTGGATCTTTAATCCAGGGCATGCTTTGCAAGTCTTGCTGATTGTTTTGTCTTGGTTTGTATTTTAGGGTCCTGGATGCTGCTCCGATCTAGCAGTTTCATTCCACTATGTTGATTCCGTGACTATGTATCATTTGGAGTATTTGATTTATCATCTCCGTCCATATGGGTATTTGTATCGGTACAATCCTGATTCGGCAAAGAATCCAGAAGAACAGAGCAAAAATGAAGCACTGGAGGACAGTCAAAAGCTAAAGCAAAAAATTTCCGAGAATTAATTTGACTTCGAAGAAAACAAAAAGAAGCCAGTGCAATGGATAAGAGTCTCCTCAAACTCCTGCATGAAGCTTGTGGACTAAAATTACTCATGGTGATTCTTTTTTCAAAAATCCCGTTGACAGTACTTCCTGTCACTGTCTGTGTACAACAGAGTCTGGTGCTGGCTCTGACTGTTTGGGATAGTGTGACCTTACAGCCCTGCTCGTGATGATTTGGGGCCCTGAAGCTGTGAAATAGGAGGTTGTTCTGGTACACTAATAACTGGAAGAATTTGTATAAAAACCATAGTGGACAGGTTCAAAGATAATCATACAGGATTTCTGTTCCTTTTCTGTTCACTTCTATTTCCTTCCAGATGTTCTGTTAGGTCAGTTCTAATGTTAGAAATTGGATGCTGCACAGTCAGATACTTTGTGATGGCTTTCTCTGGTATTCTCAGTATCTTTAATTACTTTGTGTACCTTGCCCTGTAGGAAGAGAGAGGCATGGGAATAGTCTCAAGTCTGCTCTGGCTTAACAACAGACTGGTTATTATGGATAGGCAGAGATCCACCCAAAAGATTAGTCTGAATTGTTTCAGAAATGGAATTCACTGCTATGAATTATTTTTAAAATTTTTAAGTCTCTGTTGTACAAAACAATATGAAGTTGGATCACTACTGTTTTAGGGAGAAATCCAGAAGTAGTTACTGTTGTTTAAATTGCTGAGGTGATGATGCAAGCTGCTTACATAGTTGCCTGTGGGTTTGGGTTTTTTTTGTATTAACTTATCCCGTTGTTTGAATGGATATAAAAATTCATCTCAGAATTTCTCAGCATGAGATAAGGTGGATGCTTTTTGAAATAGTCTCTCTTCCATCACACCTTCCCTATAAACCAGAAAGAATAGTATCTTAACAAAGTTGCAATGGCACTATAAAAATTGGTTTCAGACAGTATTATAATTAGTTAGTTTCCATGTAGTTTTCATGTCACTATACTTTGAGATTGTGGAGTTACCTTCACGAAAATTTTACAGATACAAATAAGTCCTATTTTAAAACTGCGGCAAAGCCAAATTGACTGCTTCCCTACACATCTGGTTTATTTTGCTAAAGTACTTAATTTCACTTTTCTGAACATTCTTTTTTCCTCCACTTCTAAAATTTCTTCTGTGTCTGCTTCTTGTTACCTTTTTCAGAACAAAGTGTTAAATGATCCTCATTTCATGCTTTTTGAAGCTGAAGTATATGGTTATTCAGGTAAGCCAGCCTGAATGCAGGACTTTGAAAGTGCATTAACTTTTTCCACTACTTTATGAGTATCTCTGCCTCTGAATTGAAAACAGTTTCTTGGTGTGGGATAACACAGATGTTTTAATTACTGAAAAATTTTCAGAAGCCAAGCCTGTGTTTTATATAGTTAATGTAAAACTTTCTGTTTTTTCTCTTTTTCAAATTGAATGAATAGCAGTATGGGGGATGGGGTTAAGCTTGACATGTAGTGTGTCTTTATTCCACACTTGAACAAAAGTTTCTTCACCTTTTTATCACTTTTCACCTTCATCATATTGATGAATTTGGACATAACCTAATTACCTCCAGTCATTGTTTTAGAAAGGGCACATACTGGTAGCAGACAGCCTTATTTACTACTGCTGTCCTTCAGGATGTTCCTGGAAGAGGGTGTTACCATAAAGTACTGGATTTTTTTTTTATTTTTTTTTTCCAAAGATAGTTCTTGTACAGATTGGGGTTCAATCTGTTGTCCAACAATAAAGAGTCATGTCTTCCTTTCTGACCATTGCTCTGCAGCATGATGGCAGTTAGTGTTAGGTCTCATGGAACTGAAATATCACATATATCTTCTCTGCCTGAATATAGGCTGGGTTTGTATATCAGGTATTAGTTAAATGAATAATTCCTGCAGGGTTAAATCTGTTGGTCTTTTATGAGCAAGACTGCCTCTAAAGTACTGAAAGGGACATGAGCTTTATTTTATGTTAATCAACTTAAGTAGAAAATTATAACTGTATTTGTTTAAAAAAAGGAAAAAGTCTCCAGTTTGCTCTAGTCAGAGGGATGCTTGTCCAGAGGAGAATGAATGGCACCATGCTGAGAGGTCATTCCTTCTGTGAGCTAAATGTTTATCTCACGTGCAGCACAAACCAAGAATGTTGTGAAATCCACATGGTATTGATAACCCCAGTGGCACTGTTCAAACATGCAATTAAGATTTTCTGGAATACTTAAGGAAGTTATAAAATGAAATCAAGATCCCAACTTAAACTCCTTGTAAATTCAGCCCCTGTAGAAGGTCTGCTGAACTACTACAGTTCATCCATGGGGATCTAAAGATTGTCTTTCACAAGAGGCAGGATAATTTTGCATATTTTCTGCAGATGTGTCCCATGTTTGCCCTGTGCTGCCCCGTGAAGTAACATAATTTCCTCTACATGTTCATTTCTACCCTGATTATCCTGCCTTTGGGTTTTCAGTGTCATCATGCATAAGTCTCAGGTGGACAAGCGGAATCGGGCAGTGAGATATTTGAGTGCCACGCAGGTTGGTTGCTGAGGTGGCAAGTCAAGCCAGGCACTGCTGAGCTCACAGTGGAGCCTTTTCTCCGCAGCAGTTCTGATTCTTGTCTGCTGCCCTACTGGGGCTTGTGGGTTTAGCAGCATGGGGCAGGAATGTCCCTTTCCACAAAACATGCAGGACCTCAGGGGGAATGGAGAAATAAAGGAACAAGTGCCATTTCTTGAGGGAATAAGGCTAGGAACAAACTACCCTGTAATAAATAGGTGGTCCGTCTGGAGAAGTAAGAGTAGCCTTTTCTTCAAACATCCATTCTTGCTTTGTTTCAAAGTGTCCTTGCTCTTAGGCATCTGAATTGATTTATTTGCCTTTCTAACAGCACTACAAAGAATTTTGTTTCCTTCCAGACAAGCTAGAAAAGTTTTGGGTTTTATATTCTGTGATTATAACAAAGGACTGTTGTTCATTGTTGGATTGTGTTGCCACAACAAAGAGCTGATACCTCTGAAATAGTTGGTTTGTATCTCACTCCCTTCAGAAGTTTCACTAGTCGAGATTGGGATGTGAACAGTTAGCATAATTTTCACGTACAATATTACACTACTATTAGTAGTTTGTAATTTCACTCTCAGGTCTTTGTGCTTTGGGAAAGTATTTAAGTTTGTGTATTTCTGCCCAAAGAGGCTACTCTGTTTCAGGTGGATTGACCTTTCTGAAGCACAGCAAGACAGGCTCTCTTAGGCTATAGTGATTATTGCTCTGTGGTTTTGTTTTGTTTTGCTTCTAAAAGCGGTTTCTTAATTTTATAAAACTTAAAAGCTTCCATTGGCACCGTACTGATTTAAATGACCAATCTAAAAGTTTTGAACTAGTTTTCTTGAAATTAGGCAGCAGTTGTTTGCTCTTGGATGTGGGTATGTCACTTAGTGTAGCAGGGAAACATTTTAACCTTGTGTTAGGTGGTCAGGAGGAATGAGAATGCCAAGAAGTTACCTTCTGATCACTGTTTATAATCAGAGGACAGAATTAAGCTTTCTTGGCAGAAAAAGACCAATTTTAACGTTCTTTCATTCCCAATTCAGTTTTGCAGTTTATATTGGTCTTATTTAAGAGGTTAAACACTGGTGGCGTTAGCACCATCTCTCATTTTGTGGAAGCTCTTTTCCTTTTTCTTTTGTCTTTAAGGACACTTTTGCTTTGGTGGGGGTATATATTAAAAATAACTTTTTCTTCACATGTTGCCATTTGTTCTGTTACAATTCCAGAAGTATAAATTTTAGTGAGTAGCTGATAGGCCTCTTACAATAATTTTGCTGTCTGAGCAGGGTGTTTTATATTTGTATGACAGAAAAGTGCAGGTTGTTTCTCTAGTGTACCTGCTACTGATGTGGATAGTGTACGCACAGATGAAAACAGATCTCCCTATACTGGACCACTTGAAAAGGCAATTTTGTCCTTTTTCTATCGAGAAAAGCTTCTGTGGAACTCAAAAGTGTAATTTGCTTTGTTTTACCATATTGTATTTAAAATACTCCACAAATGTTATTAATGCTCTAAAATAATTGAATATTGCTGCTGGGCAGTATGCTTCACTTAGAGCCTGTGAATGTTTCACTTGGTAATTCTAGGTAGTCATGTCCCTAATGGCAAGTATGGATTGGTGACTTGTCTGGAATGATCACCGTAAGGATTTCTTCTTAAATACCTTCTTTGAAGTGCCTTTGACCAATTTTTAGCATCAAAATTAAGTTGAGAATTGAATAAATAAAATAAGTTCTCTCATACAACAGTGCACGTCTGTCTTCATTTACCTCTCCTGTATGCTGGTAGTGTAGTGTAGCTGCATGACTCGGTGTAATAAAAACTTTTGATTTTCTTTTTCCTTGGGTGGGTACAGGAAAGTCAAAAAGCTTCTCACACTTGCTATGTTTTCTGTTACTGTGTTTATGCTATTAACAAGTAGCAAGCTACCTTGAAAACAAAGATGGTAATTTTTTTTCAGTGTAAAGTTAATCAGAAGTGCTAGTACTAGATTCACAGAAGCAGTCTGTTGTTTCTGCATTGTCCTGATTTTTCAGTGTCTCCACGCTGTTACAGAGTCCTCAGTGAACTAGCTGTAGCTGATACCTCAAAGATAAAGCAAAACTGTTCAAAATTAACCACCTTTAAAATAAAAGTACTTATTCTTTCAGTGAACCTCTTACTTCTGCAAGAAACCCTGTTAAGATTTAAATGTCGTGCTTTCTAGCCTAGCTTTCTGCTCTTCATAATATTTATCAGTAAAGAATATTCCAGTTATGCAGATGGGAAGTGTCCTTCGGTGTGTAATGTAGGCACAGGCACAGTACAGCTGTGTTTCATTACCTGAAGGACTGTAATAGACCCTGCCAGCACTATTAACGGGGATTAATTAACTGTTTCATTTCAGAGTGCAGGAAGTGTGTGACAACCAATGTTAACTGTGCTCTAGAGCAGGAATATTTTAGCTAAGGAACAACAGCCAATTGAACAGACCATAAAAGCTCCTCTGAAGTTTCAGGCATAGGTTGTGCTTTTATGTGATGCTGCTGTAACTTTCAACTGTTGGGATGAAACTAGATCCAGCAAATTGCAGGGTGATGCGAGTACTGGAGCGGAACAAAAACTACAGCTACAACCCTGGAGAAAAACTGTTTTGTAAGTGTGGGTTTGCTGTGCTTGCCTTTTTTTTTTTTTTTTTTTTTTTTAATTTAAATCTGTAACAGACTTTTTGATTACCAGAAGTTGTAGACACGAGTGAAACACCATGCAATGAAGGTGAGCTCTTGTAACCAGCTCACTTACAGAAATCTTCACTGGCTTGAGAATTTTCCCAGAGTTCTTCTCTGTGCAGTAGTGTGAACTAAAAATAAATTTAAGTATCTTACACCCAGGGACTGCTAAGTTTGTTCTAAGCTGTGGAGAAGATAAGCCTGTATATTGCTCATTCAAGCTCTTGCTGCAAAATGCTCAGCAGTCTCCTCCTCTTTGACAGCATTTCACCTTAATAAGGCCCTTCTGTGGGTTCCAGCAATTTGGTAGAGAGGGACTCTATTCTGACAGCTACATGAGGAATAAGTGATAAAATTAGAGCCTTGCAACGAACATTTTAATTGGTCCACACGTAAAATAATCTAACATTGACTTGGGAAAACAACTGGATCATGGGATCTTCTAGGTGTTAGGGTGGTATTTGGCATTTGTAAAGGAGAAGTGGTTAATTCAGAAATGTAGCCTGAGCTCTCCATTTTTTCAGCTTTTGAATATATATTCCTGCAAGACTGTTTGAAATGCCAGTAAAAGTAAATTGTAGAGATGCTTTCAATACTGGTTAGTCAAAAAAACCCCAAAACAACAACCCAAAACCAAAACAAAAAACCATGGTAGGGAGAATACTTCTAAGTACACTTCTGTTAACACTGGAATTCAGATCTGATGTAGTTCTGAGCTGTGGCCCACACAGACTCCCTCAGCCCCCTGTGCCTTTGTGTGAAACGCTCCTCTTTTGTGGGGAAGCTACAAGCCATGGAGCACAGTCCCTGCTTTCCCTCTTCCCCCCAAAATGCTTTTCTGTAAGCTTGGTTTTACTTAGGGAGGTTGTAGGCTCAGGTGCTGGAGTCTGCACTGGTACTGACCACAACTCATACCCCGGTGTCCCGGTTCTACTTGGGCCTTCTCTGATGCGTTATTCTTTTGCATATTCAAGGTGTTACCCTCTTTGGAGGTATGATTTGTCTTTTAAACAGATTCCCAACTTTTTTTCCCCCTCCCTCCTTTTTCCTTTCCTTTTCCTGTCAATAGACCTTCTGCTCTGCAAAGTGCTTTTTGAGGAGTACGTGATACCAGGTGGATCACAGTCATTTTCATACTCCCAAGTGGCTGCAGCTCCCTTCAGATCTGTGTGTGAAATGGAACGGTGGCTTCTGTGAAGTTACTAATTTAACAATGTGTTTTAAAATTAGCCTAAATGAGTCACCTACAGAAGCAAAAGTTGGAGCCACATTTTATCATCTGATGCCTCAAATACTTCTCAGTCTGCTCGGATGGAGAGGTCCACTGGCTCCAAACTCTAGCAGCCAGTTCTGCTAAAGAAGGATGAAAAATGTTTTCCTTAGAGAAGGGGGAATTCTTTGTAGCAACATCTTCTAAAAGGAACATGAATTTTCCAAATGTTGCCACAGTCACTATCTTATTTTTTACTTTTGCACAAAGAGGTGAACAGTCTTGCAAAGCTGGGTGGCAACAGAGTTTCAAATTAGATCTGAATAGAAATTAGAGTTTCTCAGGAATGTTTGTTAAATAAGAAGTTGATGTGAGCAGCTAGTTTAGTTCCTTTCTTTTAAACTCTAAACCTTTGCTTGAGTAGGTACAGAAGTTTGCAGGGTACTGTTTTTCAGTTGTACAAAACCAAACTATGGCCTGTGTGAACCCATTGATTTGGCATCTTGAAGTCAAAAAGGCCAGTTTGCTTCTTTGAATTTCTAACCTGGCTTCCAGCAACTCCTTTCCCTCTCTTGATTTCTTTCACCTCCTAGGGTAAAATCCTAACCCACTGCAAGGAAAAGAGCTTTGTCAGTAATTTCAGTCACCTAAGAACCGGGTCAGCCTACTGCTGCTGCTTCCTGGTCCCACTCTGAGTTCTTCGTGTTCCCCAGCAGCTCTGGATCCTTGAATGGCCTCAGGCAGTCAAGGTCTTGACTCATCCTCCTCTAAGAACTGATCAAAAAGACTTAACAAATTAATGCGTGTTAGTACCCTGCATCTTTAAGACCTTGACTATGATTATTTTTTTTTTCCTTCACTATCCCCCATGAATTCTTAACGAGGAATCACCCAAATGTTGTGCTGGTGTTGTCTTCCTGTTCCCAGCCTTAGAGATGGAGAGCATAATATTAAAGATAAATGTTAATTTAGGGCCAAATCCTGAGGACTTGATAGAAATAAAAACAATAGCTGTCTCTGTAATTATTTTTAATTAATTTTGTCTCCATACTCCTAATTCTACTATATTTGGGAGCATGACAACGTTGTTAAATGTCTGTTCTCTGGCTAGTCTACTGCAAGTGGAGGAGGTGGCTGTAAACTGGAGCCCGTATCCTTCCTAGACAGGTACCCCAGGTGAGCACCCTGCAGGGACTGAGCATGCATTGTATGCAAATCCTGCTTGAGAGTCTGAAATTTGCCCAGCACAGAAGCGTGCTTCAGCAGCTCAAAATGGTTCAAGCATTTTCCATTGAAAACAGCAGGTTTCACGTATTCTGCTGTGGATTCTGTTGAAATTGTAGCTGAAATATGATTACTGTTTCAAGGACAGGTAGGGTAGTCTTGTCTAAAACCAATTTTCAAACACTGGTTAGAAAAGCAAACTCTCCTGTTCAGAAGCTGGCAGTGTTTCAACATGAACAATGAAGTCCTTGTTCCTGTTTGTCAATGTTACTTCATTTTTAGCAGAGAATAGGCAATGTCTGTTTACCCAGATTAGAAAATCATTTGTCAGGCTAACCAACAGTATCCTGCTTTCAAAGGATTTCCCTGTCAGCTAACTCAGGCTTTATGAGCTTTTTCTTTTTCAGCTTCCAAAGCTGCATTTCATGCATCTTGTTCAGACTCGTTCAAGTAAATGTTGCTCAAAATGCATTTGAGGTCTTCATTTTAGGTAAGCTTCATCATCTCCAAGTGCAGAAGTTGTCTTACCAAACGTAGACCTGAATGTTCACAAATTCATGCCAGTCCCAGTGGGAGAAGTCTCATGCATCAGCTGTATCTTCTTGCTTTAAAACCATCATTACAGAGTAGCATTTGGGTCTTATTAATCACTGTACAATTACTAATATTTTCTCCAGGAGAATGAGTTAGATTCACAGACCCTGTATTATTTTATATAATCTCATTGTAATGGCAGAAAAATCTCACTGTAAATGCAGTTATGCCAGTCCGCGCTTTGGCCAGCACTTCTTGTTCAAGGAGCTTTCAGCAATACTGACTGAAACCAAATACTTTATAGATGTGTGGTGGCTCTTGGGTTTGATCTGCTCTTTGCCATAGTGATCAGTACTGTAGAAAAGAGTTTCAGTATTGCTGAATGTTTTTTTGGGGAGTCTGACTTGTGGATTTCATGTATATTTCCAGCAAAGCATTTAATTAAAAAGATCCATATGTACTGGTGGCAATCTGTCATCCTGAATGCTCCGTCCTGTGAACCTCAAAGACGTGGAGGGAGCAGGAGTTACTCTTACATGTAGCATCTAGGAATTTTACTTCTGACATCACTGTAAAATGATGACATTCTTATAAATGTTTAATGAAATCATGGTTGGAAAAAGGGCGTCTCTGCTGTGTCCTATTAGCCAAATATATTTGTGAGCTAGATGCCTGGGCCCAGGAGAGAGTGAGAAAGCTACTACAACATATGCACGAACCAAAAATGTTGGCTGGTCCTGTGGTTTCTGCCATTAAACAAAGGTCAATTACAGACATTCAGCTGGGACACCTATGATTTGGACTTCTAAACATATAATTGTGTACTGTAGAAGTATCATCTTGAAGATAAGCATAAAGAAAGAAGATGTTAGTATGAGGAATGTGGATGTCCCAGGCTAACTTATCAGTCAGTAGTAGTAGGGACATTCTAACGTGATTGAAGAGGACAAACCCTTTTGATTTTGCACTTTTGTATTGGGCTGCTGCCTGTATCGCTGAACTCGAGCAACATCTGTTTCAGCTGGAGCATCTCATCAAGGGAACACCTTCACGATGTTTTTTGCGTGTACAGCTGCAATACTTTGTACTTCCTGTTGCCAGGCAGCACTTCTCTATTTAGTATCTGCCCAAGTCTTTCCATCTGACTGCCCTCAGGAGCTTTGGGCTGTTCAAGATGGTCAGGTTTGAGGATGAAGCTCACTTTCATAAGATATTTGCCTGTATGCAGGAGTGTAGAAGCTTGAGTAACCCAATCCGGCTTTGTAGCTGACTCTCCTTACCATTCTGAATAGTACTACACAAAACATCTCTTTTATGTCTCATCTTATAGCAGGGTAATTAGACTATTCTGTTTCATCCCAGTGCTAACGTTTACTATTTCCATCACGTGGAGAAGGGACTGTTCTGCTGCATTGTGTAAGTGGCTAACTATAGGTTGAGTTTGTCCTCCTTTCGGTGTTGTATCCTGGTTAATGCACACTGGGTTCTATGGGTGTAGAGGTTCTCTTCGCTCTGTTACTGTACAATAGCTGTGCTTGTTGCTTGCTGAACTCGGAGATCATGTTTCCTTGGTATGCAGAGCTAGGAGGTTAACTCTGGTATTGGCACAGTTCCTTTCTCTGCTACAAATGCTTCTAATCTCTGATAGCCAGCAGGTAGCTGTTATTAAAAATGCCATAAAAATGATTACAGGCAATGTGAGAACAAGATTCAAAATGTTTTTTTTCCCACGTGGAAGTAATAAAGTGTCTTCCCAGGGGCCTGTGCTGCCTGCAGCACCTGTGCCTAACTTAAGTCCAGTGCTTAAGAATTAAGTGTTGCAATTCCTAAAAACCAAATACATAAAGAACAGGAAACAAATGCAAGAAAGTGGGGAACACTTTCCCTTGATGTTCAGTACAGTGTTATGCTGATATTCAGCATTTCACTGCTGTTTCACAAACACATCTGTTCTCTGTTAGAGGAGGAAGCAAGCTGGTTAAAGAAAGCACAGTTAAAGAAACACAGCCAGTATCCAAAAACTTTACACCAAGTCCACAGGAGGAAATGTCCAAATAAAGGCTTGCCACCCTGTGATCACCAGCTGGTAAGTAGAGTGCCTGAGGACAGGTGGAGGTGGAGACCAAGGTGTGCTACTAATGTGTTGTGAGTGTGAAAGGTCAACATACACCTGAGAGTGAGAATTATCCTGATGCAATTGTTGGAATGAGTTTTATATCACAAATAACTTCTAGATCTGATGTTAATGCTACTCTCTCCCATTGCAGCTGTTTGATTAAGAGATGCTGCTCTTTCAAAAGCTGTAATGGGCTCTCATTACGGAATAGGATGCTACAGGAAACAGTGTAAGATACATAAAAGTAAAAATATTTCCCTCTGCAAAGTATACCAGTTTAAAAAAAAAAAAAAAAAAAAAATTTA
>NW_010334838.1:88091-92653 GCF_000700745.2 Antrostomus carolinensis | reverse complement strand
CAGCCTGGCCTGGAACCCTCCCAGGGAGGGGGCAGCCACAGCTTCTCTGGGCAACCTGTTCCAGTGTCTGACCACCCTCACAGTGAAGAACTTCTTCCTAATATCTAATATAAACCTCCCCTCTTCCAGTTTAAAGCCATTTCCCCTTGTTCTATCACTACCTGCCTTTGTAGAAAGTCCCTCCCCAGCTTTCTTGTAGGCCCCTTCAGGTACTGGAGTTCCTGGAATGAAGGCTTGTTCTCAGGGCTGTAAGGTGAGGAAGCTTTACAGAGAAGGGGTGTGTTGGGGCTTGGTAGTTTGAGCTGACTGGAGGGGCAGGAAGGTAGTTCATCTGGTATCCCAGGTACTGTCCATGAGGAGTCATGCTGGGTGCATGGAGGCACAATCCAAAGGGAGACCTAAGTTTTTACTCCTGTCTCAGACCTTCTGCACCTCCCTGCACACCAGCTCATGAGCTCTGGAGCCCTTAACCTCAGATCACCGGGATGAGTAATCTGGAAGTTGTTACTTCTATATGATTTGTGAAAACCTGTTGGTATCTTGCCATGTTTTATAGAGGCATTTTGTTGTTTTCCTCCTGGTGGCACTGTAGGATAAAGCTGTGGTCACTGGGGCCCTGTACTGCAGCTGAATCATTTAAAATGCTGGGATTTCTTCTCACTGACGTGACAAGTTCTGTAAGGCTTGACTTGAGGACCAGTATAACATCCTTACTCCATGTTAACCTAAGTTACTGATGCAGCCTTTTAACTTATCCAAGGGAACTTTTGTTGGGTGATTTTCTCCTCTTAAAAAGGAATGTTTCGACCAGCTCATGAATTGTAAACAAATCCAATGCTTCACTGAGTGTATCAAAAAATCTCAAAAGAGCTGAAATGTGACTACTAAATTCTCAAGGATCAAAGAATGGCTTTGACTCACACAAGTTCATCTGTATACTCTAGAATACCCAGCAAGTACTGTGACTTTTGGTTGACATGTTGTACAGTTCATCCAGAACAGAAATTGAAGATTTCTATTTGCAAACACGATATTCCCTTCAGGCAGAACGCAGTTCTGCCTCCAGCACTGCCCTTGTCATATGCTTTCTGCTTGTTACAGTGACTTGTGTATTTTGTCAGCCTGTGCCTCAAGTAACTTATGATCTGCACAGCTATGTGCTTGTGCAGCCTGATGGAGTCCCAGTCTTAGTTCTCTGAGGGTCATTGCAATGAAAATATTAATTTTCAAACCCATATTTTATATGTGGATCTCATGCTTGAATTAATTGGAAAATACAGCCTTTCTAGTCAGCAGAAATGTATTTTACCTATTAATTTACCATGTAGTTAAAACTGAGAGAAGCTATCCTTGGAGAACACAATGTACTAGGGAGTTGCCCTGAATGAAATAAGAAGTAGCTGAAATTGCCCATTATGTCATGATGGTAATTCAGAAGAATTACTAGCTCTTCGCTTTCCATGGAAAAATCGCTACTATCCCCAGCCTCGCTCCACTTTCCACACCCGTGCCTGTGTGCTCAGCCAGCCTGGGGCACCCTTGGCCAGCAGGCAGCAAGCAGAGCACACAATCCCTGAAATCTTTCCCCAGATTGATGCTCTCCACATGCTGCCTTCTCTCCCCTGAAGCCCCTCTTCCCCAGCCCTGCTACTGAAGGGGAGGTACCCAGACACATCCTGTGCCTGGGTTTTTTTTTTTAATTGCTGTTCATTTATGTACTGCTCTGACAGGTTTTTTTTAAGTGTCCTGAAAGCTTTAAGATGCCGAGAGAGGAGCACCAGCCCAAACACTTCCAGCAGTACCTGGAATTAGTTGTTTGCAACAATTTTAAAGTTAATCCAAAACTCTTTTGAGGTGTTTACTTACATGTTGAGTCTTGTGGTTCTTAGATTTGTTCTTGTCAAAACTCTTATCTACTGTTATTTTTACAATAAGAAATGTTTTTCTTTGTGTCCCAGGGTCAACCAAGCTAGACGTTGGAGAGATCCCTTTTGCTATGTCAATAAAATGCAAAATTCTCCTTTCTTTCTCTGTGTCCACACATAGGGACGTTACAGCTGCTGACAGCAGAGATTGTGAGACAAGGAGAGGCCGTGTGCTCTTCCTTTCATCTTAGAAATTGTTCTAAAATAGATCTCACGTACTGTTAGAAAGCCAAATTAGAAAGTCTTTATGGATTACATTTCAGAGCCTTACCCATTTGACTGAATTTCTAGTCATTCCTGGTTAGAAAAAAAAAAAAAAAAAGCCAAGCTTAAGCAGAATTTATCTCAAAATCTGTGTTTTGTTTATCCCTGAAGCTTAGACCTGGTTCTCTCCCTACTAAAAGATGTGATAATACTCCTGGAAGTAAAGACACATGTTTAAGGCCATCTCAAGTGAAAAATCTAGTAATGAAATATAATTTCCATTTCTTTTTCTAGCTACCAAGTATGATAGCTGTCTGCTTACGTTTGTGCTATTTCAAAATCTTGATCTGCATCTGCTGCAGATTCAGCTTCAGCAGCAGCTGGAAGAGCTCTGCAACTGGGTAAGTCTGAAGAGACTGAAGTGATTATAAAGGACGATTGATAAGAAGCTGCAGGAGGAGTAAGAGTAGATAATCTCAGTGCTGGGCCTACAGTTATGTGCCAGGAGACCTCAGAAAAGCCACTCTACTCACAGGTAGAGCTGAGGTGTCCCAGCCCACACACCTGCCCATGAAAACTTTGTCCCTTCCACTGAGGGGTGGAGGAAGTGGAGTTACCTGTTTTTAATAAAAGATCTTTTTTTAAAAAATTAATCAGGTTACCCGTAAGAACTTGCTTTAAACTACATGCTGTGAGCTGGATGCCTTTGCAAGCTTCGAGAAGGGTGTGCTGTATGTACAGATGGCACCAAAAGAGCTAAGAAAGCAGCTAAGCTTGGAATGCTGCAATAAAACCGTACTGTCCATAAAATTTTTCTTTAGAAAAAGTAGATGCTGGTCTCAGCCATGCTATCAGTAAAGTCTTTTTTACTTCCCCACAGCCCACCCCCCCCCAAGGGATGTCCTTGACAGCAACTTCCAAATGAGGAAGTGTGGTAATCCAAGGATATTTAAACTGCAGTGCAGGAAATGTTGCCTATCATCTTCAGTCAATTTAGGGTAACAGGAGAAATTTGAAGATGTAGAAGAAATGGAGGAGTGCAGACCGTAGGACAGTCAATGAACAGGCAGCATTATTAAACACTCTGAATGGGTCCTAAGGACAAGCAGTGACTGAACTGGGTTAAGGCAAAAGATTAATTCAATTTGATAGTTGTTAGCAAGAGACTGGTAGAGTTTCTCAAAGTGAAAAGCTGCTGCTGTTCTACAATCAGCAGATGGGATACTCTATTATTTTTAGTTTTCTGAGTCTTTTTCTGAATTGTTAGAAGCAAGGGTGTTAGAAGCAAGCCTCATTATTCTCAAACATTTTTAGCTTCTATGTTTTATAGTATTTGGCCTGGTCTAGAAGAAGATTTAAGGATTTCATTATTAAACTATTCTTGCTTTTAAAATTTGCCTGTGATGTAAATATTGGTTTTGTTTGTTTGCCAGTGGAAACTGTAGTGTTTTCAGTTAGTAATGATGTTTTATGATTTTATATCACTCAAGAATAAAGCAGTGGACATTTGCAAGAGGTGCCCTTTCCTGGTTTAGTGACCCAAGACACCCTTGAGGATGCAGAGCTGGGTGAGGAGACACAGGAGCCAATGCTGCCCGTCAGTACTGATATAGATTTAGAGAATATTGTCCTTTCAGCAGGGACTTAGGTGCTTATTCATAGTTTACTAAATACCAGAGCATATGTTCAGAGTTTGCAGTCTGGGGATTCACAGAAAGACCTGAATAGAAAAGGATGCTTATTTTGGGATAATCCGATTTGAACAGAATACAATTAAAAAAAAAAACAACAAACCCAACAAACAAACCTTTATAGCCCTCACTTCTGTTTCTTTGCTACAAAAGGTTTAGTCAGCTCCACAAGGAAGTGGAAAGGAAAGCAGAGACCTTCTGGATCACATTAGTTTAACTGCATTAAGAAGATTCCTTGTATTTATGTTAAAGAGTAACTGCTGCCCTTTTTTTTAGCGTTGTTACATAGCAAGTGGTGTCACTATTTGTACTTATTAAAGCTTGTCAGCTTTACCAGAAAGGTTCGTACTAAACATTACAGAAGACACTATTGCAAACCCATAACTTACATCTTCACAAAGATGATTAAGAGAGCCACCAAGATGATTTAAGGGAGTGGAAATCTCCCTTCTGGGGAAAGGCTTGAGGGAGCTGAGTCTCTTTAGCTTGGAGAAGAGGAGACTGAGGGGAGACGTAATTAATGTCTATAGATATGTAAAGGGCAAATGTCAGGAGGATGGAGCCAGGCTCTTCTCAGTGATGTCCCACAGTAGGACAAGGGGCAATGGGTGCCAGCTGGAGCATGGGAGGTTCCATGTAAACATAAGGAAAAACTTTTTCACTGTGAGAGTGACAGGACACTGGAACAGGCTGCCCAGGGAGGTTGTGGAGTCTCCTTCTCTGGAGACATTCAAAACCCACC
>NW_010334838.1:87075-88066 GCF_000700745.2 Antrostomus carolinensis | reverse complement strand
TTTCTGTGTGACCTACTGTAGGTGATCCTGCTCTGGAAGGGAGGTTGGACTAGGTGATCTTTCGAGGTCCCTTCCAATCCCTAACATTCTGTGATTCTCTGATTCACATTTATTCCCAAATTCATTATCCTCGATGTTTCTTAGACAAGACAGGCTGAGAGAGTTGGGGCTGTTCAGCCTGAAGAAGAGAAGGCTCCCAGGAGACCTTATAGTGATCTTCCAGTTCCTGAAGGGGCCTACAGGAAGGCTGGGGAGGGACTTTTTTCAAGGGCAGGTAGTGATGGAACAAGGGGAAATGGCTTTAAACTGGAAGAGGGTAGGTTTAGATGAGATATTAGGAAGAAGTTCTTCACTGTGAGGGTGGTCAGACACTGGAACAGGTTGCCCAAGGAAGTTGTGGATGCCTCCTCCCTGGAAGTGTTCAAAGCCAGGTTGGATGAGGCTCTGAGCAACCTGGTCCAGTACAAGGTGAGCAGAAGGTGACCCTGCTGATGGCAGGGGGGTTGGAATTAGATGACCTTTAAGGTCCCTTCCAAACTACGCCATTCTAGGATTCTGTGAAGACATATATCTTTGCCTGGAGATCTGGAGCTGAACACCACAGCGAATCCTATCCCTGAAGCAACTGCCCAGGCACAGATTAGAACAGATTTTAATTTCTGGACTTCCTTGCAATTCCAGTGGGCTTTGCTGCTGTGGGTTTCCAGGAGCAGCTAAACCTACAATATTCTTGGCAGGTGTGAAATGAAGTGGATCTTGGAACCTGTTAGACTCATTTTTTTTACAGCTGTCCCTAAGGTAATCTATGGTAGAGTTTAACTGTGCAAATTTTTTAATCTTTTCTGGATGAAAAGATCTTTTCTCTATATCTTCATCTGGATATGTACATCTACCCCTTATCTATCTACCTATCTCTCTCTAGTTATCTCTATCTATCTATGTCTCCAACTTAAACAACTTGCTTGCCTGTATCAGCGCAATGAATCATTCC
>NW_010334838.1:66619-87061 GCF_000700745.2 Antrostomus carolinensis | reverse complement strand
CTGCTGAAGGGTAGGATGTCACACGTACCGTTACTGACTCCAGGCTGCTGTGGGGTGAGGGTCCTTTTGGGATGGGGGGGGGATGCTGGTGATTTTTTTTTCCCCTCAGATTATCTTTTCTTCTTTTGAGGGTCATATTTTGTGCTAATCTTTTGCTTAAAAATGTTTGTGCTGCCTCTTTGTTTTAATATTTCTTACATTGCTTTTGTTGTCTAGCTGAAATGAATTCTGAATACTGGATTTGAGACCTAGCCTAGAAAAAAAGTTTCTCAATACATCTTTCAAGTTTGACAGTATGTTAACATTGTATTTTAGGATGTTTTAAGTTTTGAATCTACTGTTTCCAGCCAATTTGAAAGCATCTTTGTGTCTATCCCTCTTGCTTTTCTCTTCGCCTCAACTTTCTGTTTATTTCTCTCTTGTTTTGGACATCTGTTCACTATTAAAGGTCTCCAGTGCATTGATATTCTTGGTATGATGGCACTGGCTTTACTACTGAACAGTAGTTTGATTCTTTCTATGATTTTTCCACCACTAGTAAAGAATTTGTTCGCTTGAAACCTTCTATTTGACCTTTTATTTCATTTGCTGCTTATGTCCAGCTTTATATGTAGCTGATTTTATCACAACAGTCTATCTATATAATTTGTTGTATACTTTGAAGAGATCTATTTTTCTGATGCAAAAAACTCTAACAGACTTATTAAAAGTTGTGTCAAATTTTACTTTCTTATTTTTTTTTTTTCTGTGAAAGGAAACTTGTTCTTTATTTCAACAGCTTGACTTTTGTTCTATAACACCGAGTCCCTTCATTTTCAGGGTATCACGGGACACACAGTACAAGGTAATGTCCTTGAATTTTATTGTTCCATGTCACACAGAAATTAATTGTACCCTCAGGTTTTGTTTTTTTTTTGTGATCATCCTATCAGTTCTGAGTATAAGAGCAGGATGCTTTTCTGGGGCTGCTGTCAGATTTTTCTTTTCTAACTTGAAACTCACTAACAAGGCCAGATTTAAAATAAATAAATAAATAAATAGATAGATAAAATTTAAACTGTACTTCAAGAACATCTTTCCATAGAATTAGGTTTGCATCCTACCTGCTGCAAACAAGTTCATTTTGAATGGTGCATGCTATCATTTGGTTACATGGGGCTGAAAAACTGTGCAAGCAATTGTTTAAACATATCAAGAATTGTCCATACTGCCCGTACAGATACTAGTCTTTTGTTTGCAAAGACATAAACATGCATGACTCTTTATTAGGTATTGCTTTCCATTTTAATGACATGCTCATCATTTTCAGTTTTAATGATATGTTCATAAAGGATTATGGCTAAAAGTAGAAGGATATAGATAAATATTTATATACATCTTTCAGTGCTTTTCCCTTTTTTAATTTAAATGCATATATTAGAGTGAAATAACTTTTTTTTTTTAACACAGAGGCTCGGAGAAATTGAAATATACTGACTGGCCTAAAGGACATGAAGAATCCTGTTTTTACTGTAATTCTGAATGAATGTCCTACCCTTACAATTTAAAATATTATAATAATGTTAATCCAAATGTGCTTTAATGAGGGAAAAAATTACCCTCTAATTACCTATAGCTGTGGTATTTACATTCCAAAGAGGTACTCTAATTAATGGAAATTTTAATTTATGACTCTAAGTGCTGTATTAAGAGTGCTAATTTCAGGAACCATTTGTGTTTAAAACTAGAGCATATTTTATTCTTCCATGAGACTAAGACACCTCTGTCATTAAATGCTGTATAAACATTTTTGACATTTTAATCCTAAAAATAGAATCTTATAATTGCCACATGTAGTAGTAACCAGTTAATATAAATTTGGAGGGAAAAGGTATGTTCCAAAGTGTTTGTATGTGTGCTTGTAAGTTATTGCTATGGTGTTGCAGATAACATACGTCATATAGGAATCTAGTTAATGTGAATACCATCGTGGGGAAAGCAGTAGAGCGTGGTAGTAATATATTCATGTTAACACTTCATTTTGGATTCTTCTCAGTCAGTTCTTCCTCAATACACATGAACTTCCAGCTTTAAAGACTCCAAACAGCAGTCTTTTCTAGAAGAAATAAGGAATTGTTTAATTTTCCTGAACTGTTAAGAAAAATGTTTAGAAAAACACATGCTGCAGTTCAATAGAATTTTCCTGTACTGAAAGATGAAAAAGAGTTTTTAATACAATGTATTGGCAATGAGCTATATGGCTTTTGTAAAGGAAGTTATGCACTACTGATCAGCAACCTCTTTGAAATCCACACCTCACTCACTGAGCATGTGGACCTAAGGCAGTTAGTCTGCTTGGATTTCCAAAATATAAGGTCTCTCCCCAAAGAAAAGTTATACTGATTTGAGAGGGGCAGTCTTCTAATTTGTAAGTAAGTCATGAAAACAATAAAACAAATTAAAAGGGATAAATGATATATGGAGTGAAGTCACTGGAGGACATATGCTGTGGTCTGTCCTGCTCAGTATAGTTGCAAGTGATCTAGAGAAGGGAGTAATAAGTGACTTGACAAAGTTGGTGACAATATTGTGTTACTCTGAAGTAGTAAAGAAAAGGGGTGACTGCAAGAAATTGCAGTAGGACCTTGTGATATTGATTGTGTAGGCTGTGAGTGGAAAACTGAGTTTTGATAAATGTGAAATAATACGCAAGGGGGAAAATTATAATAAATTCACATGTAATATGATGGGTTCTCAGTTCATCCTATAGATGAAGTCTTGGAATTATGATCTATGAAAATGTAATCTCCAATCTCAGTAATGGTAAAAAAATGAAATACTACGTTAGAAACTACAATAAGGAATAGAGAACAAAGTAGAAAACCTCACTGTGTCACTGTATAAATCCATCACTACCAAGTGCACTTCTGGTCCCACCATCTCAAAAAAGTTAAGACAAACATATTAAGGCTGATCAATGGTATAAAAGATTATATAATATGTATGCATAATATGGGAAACATTTAAATAGACTAAATCTTTTTTAGCCTGGAAAAGAGGTGATTGAAGCAGTGTGGAATAATTACTGGAGGTAACTTAGAAATCAAAAACCAGCCTTGTTCACACATTAGGAAAAAGTATAACGTTGAAGAAGATTGCAGGGAAGAATGCAACTGGTATGTGAAGAATCCTCTCCAAGGTTGTCTCCTGGAGAGTCTGGTCTGTATATCAATACGGGGGGTGAAGAGGGGTGGAGACTCTTTAGCCAAGCCCTGTAATCACTGCAGAAGAGATGAATAGTGTCAAGAAGCCGATATGCTATCTGTTGGCAACCCTGGGCTGACAATCTGGCACCGTTTAGACAAATGCCTTACTTGTGTGAACCTTGAATAAACTTTGTCATGATAACACCAAAACACACCTCTGGCTCAAAGACCACCCCCCCTTACTGAGCATACGCTCTAAATTTTTTGTAACTTCTACCTTAAAAGGGAAATGGAAGAGTTTTTACCAATCACAATAAAAGTATGACCAGAGTCACTCAAGCTCCACCTTGAAGGTAAAAGTAATATAAAAGTAGCCCAAAGAAAGGAGGATGTTAGGGAAGATACCATTGCAGACCTCTGTCCTTTGGTATCAGTTGATGGGCACAGCCTCTCTTCGCCACCATAGGGACGCCTTTGTGTAAGATTTATACTGCCCTGAAAACTTTCTCAGAGACTTGGAAATCTCCAGAGAATTGTTTTCCTAACTTAGCACTTTTAGTAATTTGTAACCTTAAGGCTTGTTAATACCTCTGCAGACAGTAGATTATCATTGACGATCCACACGAATCTGTATTATTCCTGTTGCTTTAATAAAGTGCCTTGTCTGCTTATTAAATTGCTCTACAATTCCTCACTGCTACTGCCTGATAGGCCGTGAGAATCCATAGATGGTGACTGGATGGAAGGTGCAGGGCACTATCAAGTGAATCTGGCATTAGTGTACCCAGACTTGTAGTGTCACATTGAATAAACTGTGTCTGTCTGTAACCAGCCACACCATTCTCCTATGGAATGCCGCTAAATGCTGCAGGTTTAGCTGTGGGAATCCATAAATCATGGGCACGGGAGTGCAGTGCACTATCGAGTGAATCTGCTGTTGTCGGACCCATAGTGCTGAACTGGGCATCATCCAGAATCTAAGCCAAACCATCCCCAGCTTCTCCAGTTATCTGAAGGTAAGCTGGAATGCAAGGGGGTTTATTTCCTGCCAAATTGCTTTACTGCCCTTTTCACGCAACAAGCAGGATCTGATGGAAGCAACTTACTTGTTCATCAATCAGTGCAGGTTTCTCGACATTCTTTTTCTGTTTCAAATCTGTTGTTGGTACCGTTACAACCTCCATACCAGAACTGGCCACGAGAATTACCATTCTTGTCATAATACCATTTCACCACATAGTCCCGACAATCCCCTGGTTTCATAGGTTCCAAGCACCTTGGATCTGAAAGTGTATCGGTAAAAGTTATCTTGGATTCTGGGGAAAAGTTACAGTATCCTAGAAGTGCCTCCTTCAGTAAGAAGAGCATCCCTTTTTTTTATTTCTGGTAGTGCCTGGGAGTATATATGCCTCTTTCAGATTTGTAGACAAATTCCATTTCTATTAACAAGCTACCTGAAAAGGCCTAAACAAATACTAGATGAATTTGAATTGAGACTGCCTAAATCCTGATGTAAGAACCAAGCTGCTATTTAATACCTAAGCACACAATTGGTATGCAACGGTTGTTTGTCATCTGCGTTTGAAAACCTGGCTCTCACTGTGTGTGATGTCTGTAGACAGAGCACCCAGAAAAACAAAAGGTGATAAACCCCAGTAACTATATTTGGGGAGGGAGTGTGGTTTGCTCATTGATTTTTTTGGTACAGACTTGCAACCCAGTATCTGGGGACAGTATTAATTACTTACCTTTTTGAGTTGTCGCTACCTGTGTTTGCAACACAGTCAGGTGGTGATCTTCAGTAGCAGTTACATTGAACAAAGGATTGACAGCTGGACTCTGGGGACTGATTTCGGATGTGTCATAAAGTGGGGGAAATCTTGATTCTCTGTGAGCAGAGGTGGTCACAGTGTGATCCTGAGCAGGTGGCAGTGGCTCAGTATATCTTATCTGTGGTGGACTAAGCTGCAAAAGGAGTCAAAATCTTATACCTTAAAATTCTGTCTGGGCTCAGATGCTAAAATAAAGAATTGAGAGAACTATGGAGGAAACTTCTGATAAATAACATGTACCATTAACACCAGGTGGGTTTGGACTTCCTTCTAGTGATTACTCAGTACATGACCATAATTTTCTGACAGTGAGAGATGAATGAAAAGGCAAAGCAATGGCTTTGATTTAGTCCCTAAACTGAATCCATTCCATTGAAGCAAAATTTCAGTCACCACTTAGTCTGTATATAAATAACACAAAAGATGGAAGGCACTCTGGGGTAAATCAATGCTTCTTAACATCTAGCACACTCACTGGGAATGTTCTGACATCTTTAATCTGTCAAGAAATGGAAAATGGCATGCAGGAGGAACAGGGTACTTGTTATTGATAGAAAAACACATGTACATTATGCTCCTCCAAAGACCTTTTTAGATGTGGAATCCCTTTACTACAGCAAAAATTTCCAAAATTTGAGTTATGGGAACCACATCCTATTAATAAGATTGTCTCAGATGTGTCCTTGCCTGTATCAAGCCAAGTGACAAACCATCCATTTTCCTGTTTCCAGCTAATAGTCAGTTGCTAATTGTTAGAATTTTAGAGTTTACCTTGATAGAAGTGTTAAGAAGCCAACCCTGCTCTTCAAATTAAGACTGTTATATAAAAAATTGCCTCTCTAGTGTTTTAGTATATTCAGGAAGATTTGCAAGGATCTTAGTATAGTATAGTACAAATGACTGCATTAGTCCTACACGTTGATTACCTACTGAGAATAAAAAGGAATTTGATACTATTCAATATCTTCCCATATACAGGCCACTACTGACACACTCAGTCAGTTTAAGAAAACTCTTCAAAGTCATTTGGACTCTGAAAATGGATGTCTAGGTGAAATGTAAATGTGGCAGACAATTAATCCAATCCTTTGCATATTGCATTTCTTCTCCAGGTCTACAGAAAAGCTGTGTTTATTTCTGATAGGAATTCAACAGTTTTGAAGAAATTTTTTGACTATAACCATGGCCAGCCAGAACCAAGTGTGTGAGCATCTAATCAGTTAGAACTAATCCTACCTTGTCATCCTCATCACACACTTTATAAAGTCAGCATCTATAAATCCAGGTTTACATTTATTTTTCTTAATGATGCAGAATGTCAAAATTGACCCTCAGTGTCACACAGATTTGTCTGGAGGTATTGCAAGCCCCAAACTTAAATCAATCACACCTACCGAGGGAGCTCTTATTCAAATAAAATAAACCACATTTTGCAAGTGAACTATTTAATTATGAATGATATTACATAAACAGTAATCCAAAGAATTAATATTGGCTAATCCATTGACTCTGCCACAGTAAATCAGTAATATTTAATTAGCTCCAATCTGTACACCAGTCTCTTAATATTTAAATACCAGTATTGTGGTCCACTATATCCATCCCATGCAACTACAGAGGTTTATATATCAAATATTTCAATAGTTTATTCAACAAGTTATAGGGGCAAGCAACGCTCAGTTTTTATCATTGGCTATTTTTGGGCAAAGCAATAAAACACCCTAGAGAGTTAGTGCTGATAGACTGTAAAGGTGACAAATATCCTACTCTAATACTAACACAATGGCTGAAAAATACCAGAGACCTAATAAGGGAGCTACGGTGACACACACTTGCAGAAAATATTTAACTATTGTATTAAAACTCCAGCTGTCTTTTCTATCTGTGCAGCAGCACCATGTTGGAGGGCAGAATCCCAGTGCAGGGCAGGAGGAATTTTAAGCCAAAGAAAGAAAAGTAACATGAATGAGGAGTCCTAGAAGTACAGTCCAGTGTGGAAAGCAAAACAAAACTGAAGGCTTAATAACACCTGGAAAGTGCATGACCATATCAAGAAGCACTGTACTAACAATCAGCTTGCATGTAAATAAATGCCTTATACACTAGGTATCTGCCTCAATAGAGGCGTATCTGTAAGATTTCTAACTCACTTCTAAAATGAATAAGAACTACAAAAAGTATGAGGACTGCTGGCATTTACTGCAACTAAGAAACAGTACTGCCCTCTTTCTTCTGTAAGCTTCCGTTCTCAACAAATAAATTCACTAACTTTAAAAGTTTTGTTCAAATCTTTTGGTCTAGCCAAATGACACATTATTTGAATATTAAAAGACTAGTGAATGGTGAAATAGGGAATATTTAAATTCAAATAAAGACACACATTTGATAACTGTTACTTTTTTACTTACTGGATAACTGATTCCTTCTGTAGGGAGCATGTAAATCTCTGAAGTAGTCATTTTAGGTAACTGGCTATTAGTATCTTCAGTAGCAATTTCAGATTCTGGACTTGGTGATGGAGATAAAACATTATCTTTTCTAGTGTAGACTTCAGATACGTTCTCACAGATCTTTGTGATCAATTTATTTTCAAGAGCTGAAAAGATTAACAAAATGATGAAATTTATTAGGGGTAATCAAGAAAAGTCATAATAACTCACCAAAACCTTGTAGTGCACTATTAACCCTAAATCTTTAATGATAGTGACTTGTGAAAGACCATCTTCTAAAGTTATGTCAAAATGCAAATGAGAAGTAATAAAGTAATGCACACTTTGAATTATTTGATTCTAAGCGCTTTTTGTTCTTTTGAGAAGAGACATAAAAATAACAAGTCTCTCTCTTAAAGCAGAAGTCGTAGCTCAACAGTGAAGGAAAAAAAAAAAAAAAGAAAGAAAGTGTTTACATGTAAGGAGGAAAAAGAAAAACTGGGTGACACATTCTACTTACTTGCACAAAAATATTCAGTGACTAGGAATACTTTTATGTTGAATGCTGGAGCCTGAGTCAGAGCCCTAAGTTTAATCGCAGCTGGGTCCAGAACCTTACCTTGGGCTCTCTTCTCCCTGTTAATGCCTTAAATCCAGACTTCATCCACATGCTCAGCATAGCAAAATAAGTTTATGCTCAGGAAAAAATATATTTTATAGGGCTAGGCTGGAGTTAGTCTAGATCAATGTACCTTTTTTTTTTAATGGATTATTATAGATATCCTCTGGATTTTCTCCAGATTCCAGTTGTGGCCACAGGATTTTTTCAAGACAAAGACTGAAATATGCTATGTACTCTCAGATCCCATTCCCTTGTTTTGGTTCACCGCTCTGCCCATAGAATCAGAATGAAAGTGTAGGTTTCCCTATGGCTTTCAGAAAAAAAACCTAAAGACTGCTTCTAAGAGATGGTGGAGGGACTGACAAGAGCCGTATGAAATAGAGAGAGATAAAGAGACAGAGATGTCATATCAAGGTGGAAAGAAATCTGCACCCCTGTGGAGTGAAACCATGGCCAAGCACAAATGCATCCAAAAGAGAAACATAAGCTGGCATTCATCAGGCTGCCTTGCCCTGCTATGAGAAAGGCCAAACTCTTACATGCTTATTGAAATTTTCCTCTTACTAAAATAGTTGGTTTTACCTGAAAGCGTCATGAAGTCATCTATCTGATAAACATGTTCTTCATCAGGGTCTGTTGCAATGAGCTGCATCTCTTTCAGAAAATCATCATAATGAGGATCAGTCCTTTGAACAATCCCAATGACAAATATCTCAATATTTGTAGTATGGGCCTCTCTTACTACAGAGTCCAGTTGTACTTTATCACGAGTGTCTGCTTGTCCATCTGTTATTACAACAGCCACTTTTCTTACTGTTGGGTGTGCTGCATGAAATAACTGAATGGCTTCCTGGATAGCAGAAGCTGTGTATGTGCCTTCTCCTAAGTAGGGCATTTTATCAACAGCTGATTTCAGGTATTCTTTAGTTGTGTATTGCTTCAGAGAAGACACCAACTCCACTTTATGGCTAAAGTTGATAATGCCAATGCGGACTGTAGCGTGGTTGGCCGATACCTTGTCAATGACTGTTTTCATAAAAGTTTTTATAATATTGAAGTTGTCTGGTCCAACACTTTCTGAACTGTCAATGACAAATACCAGTTCCAGTGGTGTTACTCTACATCTGATACCACAACCTAAAAGAATAACCATTTCAGACATTTTATGAGAAACCACCCTCATAAGAATGAATCGAACTCATCTATCAGATTTACAGTCAGTTAAAGCTCAGTTAATGGATTAATTTATAGTTACTGATACTGATAAATAGAAACAGAACTGGACCAAATTACTTCCAGTATAGCTCTGTCAACATAGTGAGCATTATTTTCACATCAATGGTATCCTTGCACACAAACATGCAGAAGACAAATCCATTCAATCAATATAAATTCAATGTGTTTTATTAGAACCATTTTTTTTCCCCATACTGGAATGCTTACCACATATTTCATTGATAAGTCTGATAACTTCTTCTCTCTGAAAAAGAGTATTATTTAATTTCCCATGCATTCTAGTTTTAAGAATACTGAAATCTATCTATTTATTTATTTACAAAAATGCAGGCAATGCAATGCCTCATAAACAACCTTGTGTAACATCACAATATTAAATATTTTCCTGAAATGAACTCCTATCTTTTAAATTAATTCATGTACATACTTACAGAAAGACCAGGTTCACCTTTTCTTCCCCACATTCCCTGAAAATGTGTAGAGTAAGATAATTAACAAAGTCAAATTTGTCTAATTTCTATTGTGTAAAATTAAGTAATATGAAAATGTATTTTGCCTTTGGTCCTGGAGGTCCTGGGTCTCCAATCTCTCCTTTGGCACCTTTGCTCCCTGGATCACCTTTATCTCCATATTCTCCCTAATTTAAAACAACCGTATTAAACACAGTTAGTAACTCCAGTTTTCTTGATAGTCAGAGCTGGAGTTAAGGTTCAATGAGCTTTTAAGATAAATTTTATGGGGGTTTTTTTATGTGTGTGGCTAGTTTATCTTGTATGTATTATGAAGAGAACATCTGACAGCAGGCTGTCAGAGAAAGTAAGATGGGCAGTAAAAACTTCTTTAAGAAATTTCTATGAAAAATTACCTTAATTCAGGAATGAGGGGCAAAGATATCTTTATGAAAATATCAAGAATGCATAATTTTTTACTCTTCTTTGATAGTCTTGAACTCTAAACCAATGTTTATACTAGACCTATGTTAAATCAGACCTATGGAGGTCTGCCTCAGATCAGCCAGTGTATTGAAACTCACATCAGCTTTGTACAGAACCCACACAAAAAACTGGGCACTTGCAAAGAACAGAGGAAAAGGCATGCTTGGGCTGTTATATCCATTGGAAAAGATGTAGTTTCACATTTAGAAGCAATTCTGTACTTTTTTCTCAAATGACTAGACTTTTTGATTTCCAAAAAGAGAAAGGGTTCAACATCACATTTCAGTAACCTGGTCTAATAGAGGGTGTCCCTGCCTATGGCAGGGGGCCAGGAACTAGATGATCTTTAAGACCCCTTCCAACCCAAACCATTCTATGATCCTATGATTCTATGATTATGATATTTCAAGTGTCAGTTTTCACATAACGCAGGTATGAAACATACTATCAAAAGATTCAGGTTCTAAATTAGACATTTATTCAAGGAGATTGTTCAGGACAATTTTTTGCTTCTCTCTGGAAGTTACTGACCACGTTACATTTCACTTGAAACTTTAAAGCTTAAAAAATTATCTATATCACTGTCCATTTTTATATTATTCCTCCTTATTTCCCAGCCAATGGAATCACAGAGATACCTCCTGCGTTACAGCGTTCACCATAGTGATTGCTATCAATTTTAAGGAAACCTTTTGACTTTCTCAGTCTGCTTCTGATCTTATTCAGACTGGTATAAACCTGAAAATTGGACATAGCTTCTCCACACCATTAATAAAATCAGTCTAGCCACAGTATTTAAATTCCCTTCATGCAAAAATTGTTAGATGGGAATAGGCATGTGTAGGAAATTCTTACGATTTTTATATCAACCAGGAAGTTGTTCAGTAAAGAAAGATTCAAGCTTGGGCTTCAAAATGAGTCAAATAAAAAAAAGTCCTTAAGAGACATTAGTGAAAAAGCAATTCTTTCTTTTTTTTTTGTCGAAGTCTGGCAAATAAAAGGATGTTCTGTAATACCTGAAAAACATCTAGGATAACTGAATACTTTGAATACAATAATTTGACTAATATGAATCTCCTGCTAACAGTTATGACCTCATTCTGGATCCTACTTCAGAGCCTGGTCCTTAATGTCATTTAGGATTTTCACAGACTCCAAAGGTGAAAATAAGTAGTAGGCACTTACCTTGCTAGCTATACAAGGCAATGTCTTTGCCTTCTATTTATATTCAAAGACCTGTTACACCAAATAACTAAAAAGGAAGAAAAAAATACTTTTTTTTCCTTACCACAAACCTAGGATTTACCTTTGGTCCAGGAAGGCCAATTCCTATTGAGCCTTTTAGTCCAGGTAAACCTTGATTTCCTTTTTCTCCCTGAACAGAATAAACAGAATATTTAACTGAAAATTAAAGTAATATCTATGCTTTATCTATTAACTTTATAATGTTCTTCATCATAAAGAAAGCCAGATGTTTGTATTATGCAATAAAGCACATAATTTTCAATACAGAAGTGGTCTCAAGCTGGAGAAATAAGCAAAATGAAGCCTTTATAAAGTATATAATGAAGAATTAATTCCTGATTAATTAAATGAAATATTGTCATTTGACTGAAACAGATGAAAGACAAAAGTAGCCTCACTGAGGCTCAGACATTTATTCATCCAGTCTACAAGCAGTAAAACGAGGTCCAACACAAAGGTTCTCTAGAAACAGACACCCAGAATCTCTGCAGGGTTGACTTAGTTTTTCTGATCTTAAGTAAATAAAAAGACATCTCTGCTTTTCATAATGTGGAGAACAGAACATCTTTCTGCTGATACTTCAAAAGACAGTATCAGTCCAGCTACAAAGCTCGAATTTTTTTATAATGATTGTTACCCATGCCCTGCTGCATGCACACAGACTTGAAAAGCATGTTCGCGCTAGCAGTGTGGGCACACAACATGCTACAAAACACAGCTGTTATAAAATACATGCAGAAAATCCTTCACAGCATCTGGCTTCCAGAAACTCTCCTGCTTTATTTAATAGAGTAACACAAATATTTTTATTTTTTTTTTAGATCAAGTGCTGCATACATTTTAAACACAGCTAGAGGTGGTTATATTCTCTGGTACATAAATGTTTCACCATAGTTCACATTACAGACATAATTCACATAACAGCAGTGCCCAGTACAGATACCAAACCCAGCTCCAGAGAATGTCAATGAGATCAGGAGCAGTGACCACCTGTACCAAACCTAGCCTAGGCAAGTACAAGGTTTGTTTTATTTTTCAGTCAAGAGCTCTCAGACTGTCTCACTAAAGCATCTTTTACTAATACTTGTATAGCTGCTCACAAATGGGCCTAAAGGGGTTATAATGCTCATAGTGGGCAATATAACAAAAATACAAAAATGTTTCAAAATTTATCAGGACTCCATCCTGCACCAAAGGCACCCTAGTGCAGAAGGACTGATGACTGACCATTACTGCTGTGCTGGATAGGGGCTAATGGACTTCTGCAGGTGGAGAAGCAGCTGCACAGTGCGCAGACAAGTCAACCTCCTCTTCCTTGTACTCAGGGCTCCTGACTCCCATGACTTGGGAGTTCACCATGAGTTAGACAATGAGATGCAGCTCCTAGAAGATGCAGTATACTATGAGTCATGGTCCATGGGTGGTTTTCCCTGTCCAAATTCCAGATTTTACTGAGATCCTGCTGAGATGGGAGTTTCTGTTTGTACACGGGTGCGTTGTGGTCTTGCCCCATGCTAGGCAAAGGCACCCACTGCACTCCACCATTCACATCTCCGCTGGAGCACTGCCTTTATAGCTCTGCCTTGCAAAAGCCTCTTGGTAAACTAGCCCTAACCTGGGGAGCTAAAATGCTCTGCTTGTCATCGGGGCTACCTACCACCGACCTGCTAACTGGCAGCCTCTTGCCTCTGTAAGCAGAACTTCTCCCCTTCTCCTCTCCCCAATTTCTTACAGCAGCGAAAATTCAGACACTGTTATGTGAACTCTGGAGACTGGAAAAGAAACTGTGATGCAACAAATTTCACAGATGATTCAGTAGGAGAGAAAAAATAATCCTGCAAACAGGAAATATTCCTAAGGCAATGGGATGCACAAAGCAATTTATTTTGCGCTGTTGTAGGAATGCACAGTGACTATTTAATCTAATTTACTTTTAGCAGGATTGTGTTTCCTGGGTCCTTCACGTAGGTTATTAATGCAAATGGCTTTTAAACATAGATAAACAGTGTGCCTGCTTGTTTCAATGCTTGCTGTCCAGCACTGGGACTGACTATCCTTCCTGACAAGGGTCACCACACAGCTTCCCGATTAACACCTTGGCAGATCTGCAGAGCATATACATATGAACCAGAATTAGGATATGCTGTGTGTTCCAGTGGTCCTTCACTAATAATAAATGCCAATCTGACAAAACTATAGATTTATTGCTGCCATTTGTTACAGCCCATTTGACATTGTTATGGTGGTGTTCAGGCAATGAAAACTGAATCAGACCCACTGTTCTAAAAAAATTTCATACCTGAATAGCTGACATTTCTCACAGGCACACATGTGAGTTTTATCCTTTAAAATGTCAAGTGCAGAACCAAATCCTGCTTTCTTTACTTGTGCAATCAATCAGCATAAGAAGGGTTTATCATAGATACCATAACTGAACACTCGGTAAAAACCAAGAAGTACGCTGTATTAATTTAAAAATATTTATTGCTTTGCCAGTTAAAACCATCATTAAATTCAAACTTGACCATCAGTCTTATCATAAAAACCAAAGTGGTATGCATGTAAAAATGCAAACCCTTGGATCCGTGACCGTAATATCCTGCTAGATTACCGATCAATAAGCACACTTCTATGTAAAAATGTCATTCTATAAACTAAGTGCAAATCTGAGAATGTCTAGACTGTGGTTTTGAAAGGAAACCAAACATAAAAAAGACAAACTGTGAATGTAGCTATCAACATAAAGTTACTTGAAAACAATCTCAATTTTGACATTCTGTTCTTACCACGTGCAGACTGAGCTTTATGTATATATATATATATACGTGGAGTGATATTGATAGTCCAAATGCAGAAGTATAGTAGCTTTAAGCTGATGAAGAGCAGCCAGAAAAAAATGAAGCTTGACATGGCTGTGAAGAGATAGGCCTGAAGAGACGGGTAGAAGCTCAACAAGCATCACTGTGTGAAGGAAACCGGTAGTACAGGGAAAAGACAGTTGCCAAAGCTGTTCAGAAAGAAGTTGTTCCTAAGAATTATATACAAATAATCATAATTTAAAAAGTGATTGTTAAGGTAAGAATTTAAATGACAAGACTGTAGCTACACAACTCACGGAATGCTATAGAAACACCACCAGCTGACTCTGATCCATCACATCATTAGTTTTTGTTTCAAACCCAGAGACAAAGACCTTCCATAGCCAGAGCATGTCTTACCTTCCTACATCCCTAAATTCCACATCCTTACATTACAAACATGCTTTTGTCTGACAGTGTGTGTCAGTGGACTGTGTTCTTCAACTGGAAGACTTCCGTGATGAAACTGAGTTCTTTACACTTCTAAAATATGCTTTAGATAATTATTCATAGCAGTGCCAATATAACAACCAAAACTCTGTGTGATGCTATACAGAGATAGATAGACAGATGTATATGTACACACAGAGTATATTTTTACTAACCTTTTTTTTTTTTTTCAGGAACAGAAAGAATATTATATAACCTGTATATTTTTTCATGTATCATCAGATGCCATTAATTGCTGAAACATTTCTTTTCAGAACAGTAATTGAGCTTTTATAAATAACATCACATACTCATAGAATTAATAAAGATATCCCAAGTATTATATTCTGGAAACACATCAGAAATGTCTATTAAAGCCAAGCAGGAAATTAATTGTTATCAGTAACCTATACTAGAGTCTCTAGACAGTCGTGACTAACCATGTAGAGATCTCTGTCTTGGAAAGTCCCAAGATGAGAAAAAACAGAATCTGTTAGAGTTATATAATAAGGAGAAAAGAAAGAACACAGTAAAGTATGTTTTTATGCTATGAAACACCTCACAGTGAAAAAAGGGAAATGATTGAACATGGATATAAAAATAGAAGAAGTTGAAGCTGGAATCAGAGCAAGTACTGAACAAAACAAATTCATAAGGAATCATTGCTTTTCTGGTGAGGCTTGTATGAAGTAATTCCATACTGAACAAAAGAAAGGTTCTCCTCTGAAACTTTTTGCCAATAAGGTACATTTGAATGATTTTTGTTTGTTTGTTTGTTTCCGCATGCCACTATTTTTCAATGAAAACCTATTTTGTCAATTAATTCCCTGGTGGCTTTAGTGTCTACAGTCAACTGTAGTATAGAGAAGCATCTTTCCTAACACAACTAAACAGTGCCTCTCTTACTGAATCACTGGTGTTTTGATAACCCAGGGTTGAAGAGCTGGGCACAATCTTCCTGATCCAGGGAAATATTCAATCATATGCTCAACTTTAAGCACACTGATTTAAGAGAAGTAGGAGAAACTTGGGTTGTTCTCAACTAGAGCCTCCAGTTTTAATAATTTTTTCCACACATTTATGACAAGACAATTTATTAACTTTGAATATTCAGAATATGTTACCATGTTTATATTTCTCCTTATAAGGAGAGAGAAGTTATAATTATGGCTGGAACTGGGTGAGTAAAAACCTGATGAACACTATGTGGAAGACTGGCTACTTTATTTTATATTCCTATATGTGTTGTTTGACTTATTTTGAAATGGTAGATCTCTGTTACTTTCTTTTACAAGGGCATCCAGAGAAAACCCTGTATGTTTCCTTTGGAGTAAATCAGTAAGATGTGGCAGAGTTGAGACTTTTTTTTCCAGGTTAAATACATTTGTAATGACAAGAATAACAAGAGAGCAATTGGGTACTACCAATACTGAAAACACAACAGTTAAAGTAAGTATTACATGTTTTATGAACAAGAAACATAAATATACAACGAATATTTGCAAGAGTTCGCTGACTTAATGGCAAAGAGAAAATCAGACAATGAACCTCCTTAAGAAATGTTTTTGAGAAGAAACTGGACAGATATTACATTAAGCTGAATTACCTTGCTTCCTTGTATGCTCTCACCAGGAGGGCCAGGTGGACCAGGCAAGCCTTTCTGTCCCATAACACCCTATAACAGTCAGTGGGACAAAAAAAGATAAATTAGGAGGTAAACTCTATTCCTGGTAACACTAAGGAATTAATCTCAAAGTCACCACAGCAAAAAATAAAACCATGTCAAAGACTCTAGTTCTGATTCTTCTTTGTTTCTCACTGTGGGCCTTAGTAATTATCACTGGTAAATTCCCAGGAAAGCAAAGGAACAATAAAGGTGAAAATAATTAAAGAATAAAATTTGCCCATGACACAGTGTGATATTTCCCCAGTTCATCCCACATATAAACCAACAGAAACCACCTTTACACAGCAACTTTGTGCGATCACTCCCCATAAGGGACGCACAACGAACCAGAGCAATAAAACCCAGCACGAGTAAATCTGCCAGGCATGTTAGCTAGTCCTTGTGCACCATGTACACCTGCCAAGTCCCTGTGGTGCCACAATCTCTGGGAGCACCAATCATTCAGAAGATCCATAAGTGGGAGCGGAAGAGAGAAAAGCCAAAGCAGCACCTGAAGATCTGTGTTGATACAGTCAAAGCCAGGTAAAGCCCCCGTGCTTTGGTGGCAGGCTAATCTAATATTTCAAAGTGACAGTGACGCATATCACAGAATCACAGAATGTTGGGGATTGGAAGGGACCTCGAAAGATCATCTAGTCCAATCCACCTGCTGGAGCAGGAACCTAAATGAGATCACACAGGAAGGTGTCAAGGCGGGTTTTGAATGTCTCCAGAGAAGGAGACTCCACACCCTCCCTGGGCAGCCTGTTCCAGTGCTTCGTCACCCTCACTGTAAAGTAGTTTTTTCTCAAGTTTAAGCGGAACCTCCTGTGTTCCAGCTCACACCCATTGCCCCTTGTCCTACCATTGGTTGCCACTGAGAAGAGTCTATCCCTTTGATTACACCAAAATTAAATGTTTGGTTTTCCTCTTTTTTTTTTTTTTTAATTGAAAAAAAGCTTTTGAAATTTGACCAAGCTTCACAAAAGTTTCTATAAAGTTCAGGTTGGATTTTTGATTACTGTCTTATCATAAATAATCACTGTGCTCCAACAGAGTAAATGGAATTCATTCAGTGTTATGTAAAATACCTATATTTTATGTAAGTTTAGGCAGAAGTATATCAAAACTTGATCATTAAATAGAAATATATAACTCTCAATATTTAACTTCCAGATATTAGTGATGTTATATATAGGATTTGAAAAATCATCATTCTTAACTGTGTAGACAAAAAATTTACCACAAACTTTAACAGAATCTCTTGTGAAAAATATTGTTAATCTATATATTTATAAGCAGGGATTCAAACAAAACTTTGTTGTAAATAGCTTATCTCAAGAAGTAGATGCTACAACCAAGTTCTCACCCTTGAAAACAAAATATTGTTTCCTCACAGAGAACATATTTTTCCTTCTCAAAGGTTTTGTGGAAACAGCACATAACATTTCACATTTGTAGGATTCTGACACTCAGTCCAAACTTACTTTTTTTAAACAGACTGCATCTTTATGATTTACCAAGGTGCTGAAATTGCTGCAGCTTTCGGAAAGCAAGACAAATTTAGACACACATCCTGAAAAAATATTCATGCTGTGCTGCTGATTGCATTTCTGTAACATGTTGGTAATAGTGATGTTTCTCCATTCAGATACTAGTTTATTGAAAATGGCAGTGAATCCTTCTGTTAATCTTTGCTACAGAAATAACAGAAAAACTTAAAATTCTTAGATACAGGCATATCTATTTTTAACTTATGTTAAAGTGGAGAAATATACACAATGTTTCTCCTCATTGCCTTTGTAAAAAATAATTGATGGAAAAGCCTATAAAATAAAGAAATCCAGGCATGCATTGAATTTCTTTTCTTACCAGTATGTCTTTTTCAAATTATAAATCACTTTAGTGGAGTGACAAAAAAATTGCCCAGATGTTGCATGCTGGCTGCTTATAGAATTAACTTTTTGTTTTCATGTTTCTTTCCTAATGGTTTTACTAATTAAATTAGTTGGATTCCATTTCATTGAGCAAAAATTGCAAACATAAAATTCACATTTAACATTTTTCACCACAAAAGAATCACTTGGAAACAGAATAGATACAAACAGAAGAAATGCACCATTTAACTAATTTATCAGCCTGATAGTTCTGTTCCAATTCCAGCTGTAATCTCATAAAATTTAGCTGCAAATGCAATTTTCATCCAGTTAGTATTCCTTCCTAATCCATTTGGTAGAAGCGTATGGTCAGTGCTCATGTTTTTATGCTTGATTTCTCCGGCAGTTGTGCTATATGTAAATCAGTAATTGATGAAGATATTTTGGTGTCTGAGAGATCAGAGTCCAGCAGCTAGCATCACAAAAGAGCACATGGCACTGTACCAACCTTGGGACCAACAGTTCCACTTCCCCGTGGCCCTGGGGGACCAGGATAGCCTCTCATTCCACGGTCTCCCTGAAAACAGTCACAGAAATGTCCGTAATTTATCACCTATTAACTGTTACATCTTTCATTCACTTACAAAACAGTCAGTTGAACTACTGAGTTTAAAAAACAAAACAAACAAATGTTACACACATAAACAGTTGTTTTATAGATAGATACCAAAAAAAAGTCCAAAATGCAGGCACCCACATTATTTAACCTCTAGGTGAAGAACATTATTCCCCTCCCTTGACCTGCTGGCCATGCTCTTTTTAATGCACCCCGGGACACTGTTGGCCTTCCCGGCCACAAGGGCACACTGCTGGCTCACGGCCAGCCTGCTGTCCACCACGTACTGGTACTGTGTTTGTTCTGAACTATAGGCATTTAATTTCCAGAACTGTCAAACTGATGTGTTTATGAAAACTAAAGGAATTTTAATAGCATTGATACAGAAGAACAAAAAGAACAGGCCTTTCTTTGTTTTCTTAAAAAGCCTCAATGCATGTATGTTTAGCTTGATTTCTTAAGGAAATGAGGCTTAAGTGATACTCTGCCTGTATTTCTGCTTGTCTTGTATTTCTTGACAAAATTTTAAAAAATCATTGCAAAAATTCTTCATTGTACTTGTTTTTGCACTCAGAAAAGCTGTAGAAATGGCTATGCCTGCAGAGGGAGCATTCTAACTTGGAGAAAGGTGCAAGTACAGATTACACAAATCACAGATAAGACTCGAGTTGTGGTAGGTGAAAAGCAACAACATAATAAACTGATTAAAAAGGAAGGCAAGAAAAGTACAGAGTCTTTTACTGACTTCCTTTACTTCCTGGGAGGAATGTGTACAGTCATTACAATGACCGCTTTTAGGTGTAATGCCTAAGGTTCAATCTCTAGCAAGAGATTACTCTAATCTGTGGTTTTTATATATGGCTATGATACTCTCATGCTAAATCCTGACATATGTGCTATTTAAATAAATATATTAGGGCCCAAACTATGTTCAGGTTTGATAGACATGGAGATGTAGGAATTCTGAATCCAAAGGCTAAGGTTTAGATTGAGTTTATAATACTTTCCTTCTTCATGTAACATTTGGCTTCTGAATTTATTTTCAATTTCTATTTCTTCTAAAGCACTGGAGATTGGCCAATTTGAGTTTGGGCATAGGCATGGTACATGGATGTTTACGGCTTTAAAACGGCATGTCAAGCTGATTGAGTTAAACTGATTGCCATGTTCAGTCAGGAGGAAATTTCTCCCTCAGATTTGATCAGAGAAGGGAGTTTGTTGCTTCCATCTAGTCTGGTTTGGAAAAGGGAACTAAAGAGAGCTGCTCTCTTTAGTAGTGGTGTTCTTCAGATGACCTGAGGCTTTTATATCACACCTTCCCTGCTAATGCATAGAGTCAACATATTGTCAATGCCCTTGAACTTTTTGCCCCCTTTTTTTTTTTTTCCCAAATTCTAGTTATAGACTCTTAAAGATTACAGTCTGAAGTAATTAAAGACTGTAGCAGTTAAGTCTGGTACATGGTGCTGGGAAATGTCCCTCTGCAGTGGGATGAATCGTAGATACTCCTCA
>NW_010334838.1:37614-66593 GCF_000700745.2 Antrostomus carolinensis | reverse complement strand
CTGCTGCAATGCATTTTCTTACAATTATCTTGAATCCCTCTGAAACCTGCCAGAGGTGCCAGAGCTAAGGAGTGGATACACAGATAAGACTTTGCATTACAAGGTTTTTTTCAGGAGATCCTGGGTTGCTGTGGTCTCTCAAACAGCCCGTAAGCTGCTGTGCCAGAAGCTGAATGGGAGGCTACCAAACAAGTAAATGATTCCTTATGGCCCAGTATCCAATATACCTACAACCTGCTCTTAGACCAGCCCAGACCAAAAAGAGTGTAAGGGTGACTTGAAGCCATCTGCCTCTTCCTCCCACGGGTAACACATTCTTACACAGGATCATTGCAGGTGAAGGATCAAATTCTAGCCTCACATGCTTAGTTAATACCAGATGTCTCACTGAAAAGCTCTTTTGTAGAGCTTTATAGTGATCCTCAAATGTTCTGTATTTCTTGGCTTAGAGAAGACCATTTTTATTTTGTTTTATGAGTTGTGAAGTGGAGCAGTTCTTTCTTCTAAGGTGTGACATTAAACAGTCCTCCAGGGAATTCCTTTCAAGAAGGATTAGTACTGTTCTTTGATGAGGTCTAATTTATTTCTTGTATTGTGCTTGTAGACAAGCTTGTCACCACCAGCAAAATGGTGAACTAGAAAAACACCACTGAAACAAGAAATAAAGAGTTGAGTCAAGACAATGTAAAGAATGGGATTCCAATGTCTATTCCATACCATTTGCTCAATAAAATTCATTAAATGATCTAATGTTCACCTGAAAAAAAATCTTGTCTTCCAAATATGTCCATTTCATTTACTGTGAAGCATGTATATTTGATACTGAAACATGCAACACACAGTACAATACTCTGTTTAGTGAGAGTCAGCGGATGCAACAATATTTGTAAGAATATATTAAAAAAAAGACATTGCATCTCTACTTTACACACTTTAGTTCAAATAGATAGGGCCCAAGTTGCAAAAGTTGTTTATTTTGCAACTGGATCCAGCACAAATGTTCATGCACTAGGGACTATGCTAGGGGTTTCAACAACCCTTCTGCTATCCACTTACTGAGAATGAAGCTTGCTTTATTTCTAGCGCTGGGCTCTTGCTCTTGAAAGTCTGTAACCCAGCTCCTGGTTGGCAACAGTGCTTTTAAATCAATTTTTTATTATATTTTGACATTATGTGCTGCTGTTTTAATGCTAGAGAAAATAGGGTGCTGCCAGGATTGAATGCATCCCACATGTTCCAATTTAGTTTTCATGTGAATTTGACCTCTGATACATAAAATTCCTATCTAGCAGTCTGCACATATGTGAGCCATTTTTGAAAGTGGAGAGAACAGAGCTCTGATTCAGCTGAGTAGAACATTCCTATATAATGATGCTCAAAGGAATTTCAAATTAACTAGTGTGTAAATTTATGAGCCTCTTTTATCAAATAAATGTTCTTTTTTATATGCAGAAATTGTTGCTGTTCTTATACTATTTTTTTATGTGGAAGGGAGGAGAGGTAGCCAGTGCACTTATACTTCATTTGAAAAAATCCAGAAGGTTGTCCATTTTATGAACTAAGATCTGGGGGAATTCTTGCAATTCAAGTGAATTTTTTTTCCTTCTGGCACCTTTGCTACCAGGAAGTTACGTAGAGACTGTGGATTCAAAACTTTGTATAAGCAAACAGCAGCAAAAAAATCAGGGAGGGAGAAGAGATGTTTGCGTACTTTGTTTCTTTTTTCCCAGTGTACTCTACACCATGCCTAGTGGGGATGCACAGAACTAAATCACAGGCGTGACTTACCTATTCAGATAATGCAGGCTTTGGTGCAGCAGTCACACACTGCAAAAGCTACAGCTGCTCACCACTGCACTTCCCCCCATAGGATTAATGCACGAATCTAGGTGCATGATAAAAAATAAATTTACCTATTTTAAAGTAAAAAATATCAGATGTGTTTTTAACTCTTGATTGTTTTTAATTTTCTGACAGAGACTGTTAGATAAGCAGTACTCTGAGCATCCAGATTTGATGAGTAATATCACACTGCAACACAATCGAACCTGTAGATCCACGCAAAACTTTTGATAAAAAATTTCAAGTGAGCATGGTTTGCCCCAATTGTGTTGTGTTATTTGCAAAGGCAGTTACTCTACAGGGTTCTTTGTGAAACAACTCCTCCTAGAACAAGATGCCACTTCTCCATAACCCATGGATATGGTGCATTCTGAATCTACCCCAGGGCTGGTTATTATGAGTAGAAACTTCTGCTTGATAGGCATCTTCTAACTCTGTGTGTCCAACAATAAATCATGCTACAGGCCCAATAGCCATGAATTTGCAGCCTGATGTTTACACTGTGCAATGTGAGACCTTCCTGGTCTGCTCCTGTGGACTGCCTGGGGGAAGAGGTACATTAAGGGCACTTCCAGATCAGATCATCTAGTTTAGCTCCATCTGAAGAAAACCATTTCCTGGGTTGTGGGACCCCTCAGACCTCTTTTTGGTTGGGAACCCAAAGCACAGTAAATGGGTCCACTGGGAGATTCACTTCAACAGCACGTTTCAGATCCAGCCTAAAACACCTATGCAGATCACCCGAGAAGGCTCTGAGTCTGTAGGTGCAGCTGCCTGAACTAGACTGACTGCACGTGCTGAGCTCCTGCTCCTCAGGCTGTACCACACCCAGCTCCCACAGGCACAGGAGGCCCTGTTCTGTTAACCTGAAAACACAGCTTCCTACGCATCCATGCTTTTCAACAATTTGGTTCTTAGAATCAAGCTACCTAATTCTGACAATTTTTGTGACAACAGAGGTGACTTGTTGGAAACAAGGAAGAAACTTTAAATTTACATGACAACCCTAATCTGACCTGTAACTGTCAGAAAACACATGAGAATAGTGATAACAATTTATCAATTTGCCTTTGGCTAATCTTTTGCTAGCTTCTTTATAGCTAACGACCTAGGATAAGAACCTCTACTACTAAATATTCCATTATTCTATTTCCCGTGGTAATTAAATAGTATTAAATTATAAAAACCTCACCTCTTGGTCACAGCTATTTCACTTTTGCTCCAATTCAGGTTGAAGTGATGGGCCTATTGCCAAATTCATTAATTGGTAATGTTGAACTAACACAGCACAGGTCATATTCCTCCACAAAAAGATACTACCAAGAAACCTCCTTTACTAGTATGGTAATATTCACACTGCTCATGGGTGGGGAAGAGACTGACAAGTAAGGATTTGATGTCTTTATAAAAGAATATGAACAACTCACTTCAACTGGCAATGATTGGCATCATTTAGAGCTGAAAGTGAAAACTGTAAGTACTATAATAGCTGATCTATGATTTAATTAAATATATATGTTATTATATCACAAGACACAGCAGTTCCAGAATAACTGTGATAAAAAGACTAGATCCCATGTTCTCCACTGCAAAAACTGGATGTTTTCTTTTACTTTACAGCTTTTAACTCCTCCCCTCTAATGCATTTTATGATACCGTATTGTACTTCCATCATTCAGGACCTGGGTTGGACCTTTCCTAATAATTATACAGCCAAAGAATTGCTTGTCCCAGCAATTACATGAATTCATGATTATAAGAACAAAAGAGACTTGTGACCCACTCTTTGATTTCTCATATAAGACAGGCATTATGATTTTCCTAAGTTCATTTCTGTATACCTTGTATATTTGTGATACTTTTCAGAAACACAACCACAAACATTGATTTTAAAAATTCTAGTTGTGAGAAATTTCACTGCAATTATTCTACTGGTTTCTTTTCACTTAAAAAAAAAAAATCTTTTATTTCTATTTTGGACTGAACACAAATTTCTTTATATTAAACCCCTACATTCCCACTGAAATTCTGATCTATATTTCTCAGGTTTTTAATCTTTCAACCATGGCATCACAGTAGGAGATCACCTTATTTGATTACCTGACATGATCTTCCAATTCTGTTTCTTTGGGAAATACTGTTTTCCGGAATTATGCATTTAGGAAGTGAGGGGGAATTCCAGGCATAATGATGCCCCTAGACATTCTGTAGTCATAAGTCACATTTTTATGAATATCTGCCTTAATAATTTCATACAAGATCCTAGGATTTTAATGAAATGTTCTTCTGTAGTACCAAGAAAAATGTCTTATAAGACTGTATTATATTGTTTGATATCTCTTATTTGGACAGATATAACCTCATATTAAAAAAATCTAATTAGTTTAGCCATATGTATTTTCTGTAAGTCTGTATTGAATAACATAACTGAAATTACTTTTAGTTCCTTAGTAGTTTGTGTTATGTGCCAGACCTTGCATTACTTTACGTGAAATGTCTTGTATCGATAAGCAGTAATTCAGAACAGGAGTACAAAGCCAAGTTTCCCATTGTCAGGCCTTCCTATGGTCATTCTAAGGTCAGGTCATTCTAAGGATTAATGTCCTTCAGTTTTTCCTTTATTGTGGATATGTTTTTAAGAGGTTATTGTTGTTGTTTATTTTAAATGGGAATTCTCATGTTCTGGGAACTGAAGTTGAAAGTTCCTTCTGTTTGGGAAAATACTTGTTTGGGCAATATTTATTTTGCTTTCTCCTGCAACAGGCGGCCTGTTTCCTATTTCACATATGTAACAAGGAAATAATTAATAAAATCACTCTGTGGGGTATTTTAAAGCAATTTCTTGTATGATTTTAGTCTTAAATCTCTTTTTTCCACTTTTTAATAACATAGTAGTGACTTTAGAACACTTTAGCTATTCTGTGTTTTATGAAAACAAGTGTTTCAGTGTATTTCTGATCCCTTTATCAGGTTGGTTGTTTTTTGGTTTGTTTTGGGCTTTTTATCTGACAAATTTTGCCTTTAAACTAATATTATTTTTAGATGAAGGTTTATAGTCTTCTCTTAGGAATCTATTTCTAGGAACTTCAAAAATATCTCACTATTTCCACATAACCAACATTCTCCCTGACTCCTTTGGGGTCTCATCCCTTGCACTTCCATAGGAGAAAGAAAGTACATAATTACTAGGTGAAAGGAAGTTTATGAGGCAGTACTTTGCCTGTGTTGGATTCTGACTTCCACATGGAAACTCCAGCATCTAGAAACATCCTGGTTCTTTGGATGTATGAAAAACCTGCAGATCTGCATCAAATCTGAGGAGAAAGCACAAACTGGTTTGCATCTATCATGGCAGAAAAGTGTATCACAAGCTTTCCTTCTAACTGAAATGGAAAGTGGGAGACGACATCACAACATTTTGTCACATATATGTCATTCTAATCTAACGCATTTTTTCGGAAGATGTTTGTCTACCTTGTCTACTAGTCAGATGCATGTACAACCATTGAACAAATACCTTTGGTCCAGCATCTCCCACGCCTTTTGGGCCTGCTGGTCCTGGGGGGCCTGCAGGTCCTGGAGGTCCCTGGTACAGAAGAGGAGTAAAGCATGTCAATAGTTGTCCTAAAGGAAGAGTACTTGTGTTCTTTGACAAACAGGAGAATTTCAGCAATAGTTACTAATCTCTTTGGTTTTGCTGTATTTTGTCAAATTCTTTGCATTTCCAGTGTGTACTGAGCAACAGTCATCCTCAGTCGCAGATGGAAATCTGAAAACACTACCAGAGTGTTTGAAAAAAATGTCAGCTCTTGACTTAAGAACGTCGGAGTTGTTCTCAGCTCAGAGAAACCAGTGAGAAAGCAGACATTGCTTCATGATTCATATGCTGCAAACATTACACGTCTAGGGTACTAGAGCTAACCCATCTAAATTTGGGGGTTGGATAACCCTAACGTACTTTGGTGTATTTGTGTCTGATAGTCTGTTCTCCTGAACTCCCCACTCAATCTGTCACAGTCCCTTCAGCTGCCTTTCAGACTCTTGGAGGTATCCCCAGCCTCCCTTTCAGCATTCATAGGGTAGATGTCTCTGCCCCATCGTGCTACAGAGACTTAGCTACATAAAACTTGCCTGTGTCTGCCAGTGGTTTACAAAGTTGGTCTTTCCACATCATGAGGCATGGAAAGGCAGCCTGAGAAGAGGAAAGATGCATACTACAGAACAACAGAACCTTCACACATTTCAGGGACCTGCTCATGTGGCAGGGAGAAACACAACCAGCTTTTACAAAAGCCTGAGATTGAGTTGCAGAGAAGTATGACTCTTATGGCAGGTGGGAATCCTAGAATACACATGATCTCAGGAATACTACTGCAGAGCAGAACTGCTTTTTCTAATTGTCTAGTCACTAATAGAAATGCAGGAAGCGCATACACGTAAATTTGTCATCCCGTGACTGGGCAGACTACAACCAGCATTTGTAGTTTTATTTATCAATGGCTACCAAACCAGGCTGCTCTTGAATTCTTTGATTAATTAGAAATGAAAAGTTTTCAGCTTCTCACTGACCTCTCTGATTCTGTATCTACCAATATTTCTTTTTCATATAGTTTAAACAGATGTCTTAACTTTGAAGCTTAAAACCAGTTCCTATGAGGCATTTTAAGGCCTACTAAAAGTTTGTCAGTCATCTATTTGCATCACTGCCTTCTTCATGATTGCCTTTGTATTTGCTTTTAATTTTTATTTGAGATGACAGGAGGGCTTTTGCATGTCCTCTGTTTAATGGGTCTGGGTCCATTACTCGCACTCCTTGACCCTCCAACGAGTCTTGAGCTGGTCTAGAGTGCGTACATGCTATTAAATGTGTCAGGTACATGGCATTACACCAGGAATTCTGAGTGAATGTCCTCTGAACTAATTTTGATACCAAAGGATCTTCCCAGGATCAGTTTGAATGACAGGAAATTGGACTCAAGTCATGACTTATTTGTAAGCAAGCAGGTCCCACCTCAGTATATTTGGGAGTGTGTTTCTGGTTGCAGTTTGAAATAAAGATGGATAACAGACATAAAGAAAATAGTGTGAATCAGAGTTTGCCATGTGGTGGTTGAAGGATGGCAACAGTATTTCTACTTTCTAGTGAAAGGTTGGTCAAACACGTCTGTGTGGCTTTGAATGACTGAAATTTAGGATGATATGTGCTTGTAATGGAATGTGCCAGCTGGAATACTCAGCCATTAACCCCCTCTGGAGTTAACCATCAGAAAAGTAAGGTAGGGTAAAATCTTCAAAAAAGAGGATTTAAACCGCTGGTATGAAAAGCAGCTGAAAAACTAATGAATTGAAGGCTGCAAGATATGGCCAAGCAGATGTTATTAGAGACCTTGAACAAAGAATACTAAAGAAAAGGAACAGAGGGAAGGAGGGAAGGAAAAGAATTCAAAGCAGTGATTATATTAAACATGTACAAGCAGCCATGAAGATTTAGATGGAATCATATGGTATCCCTTTCATGATGCTGAAATGACTGCCTGTAGAACTGGCACTGTATCTAGGACAAGAAAGGACTTCAAAATATATATGAAATATTTAAATTATCTACAAGATGAAAGAGAAGATTAATTGCACTTAGTTAAGTAATTAAATATTGAGTTATCACAAAGTAATTAATTTTTTTTTTGTAGAACACAAAGTACAGAATTAAAATTGTACTTACAGCTTCACCTTTGTGGCCATCGCCTTTTGCTCCCCGAGGCCCAGGCAGTCCAGGTAGTCCTCGATTACCCTAAGTACAAAAAAGTAAGTCAGGCATTGTGCTAGTAACTGGATCATCACGATGTAATCGATATTAACAAATATGTAAGGAAACTATTTAATATCTTTTTGGAAATACAGAATAGCAGTTACCAGTTCTTGTAATCTGTTAGCAAAGCTCAGAATTTTTTGTGGGTTTTTATTGTCACTTCGATTGATCAAATTAAGATTTCAGAAGAATAGGAGTTCTCATTAGGAAATTATTAATTTCTAGATTTGTAGTTGCAGGGAGAAATCTTCAGACCATTGACTTTATCTTCAGTCAATGCAAAGTTACATATATATTTTTAAAAGTTAAACTTCTATGGCTTCAAGGGTGTCTTGACGTTTGAACACCAAATTTAACAATACCAAAACATAATGTGCCAGACTCAAGTTATCATATGTCATATATTTTGAATTTCCAGATAATCACATTGGTTCTCTCACACAGTAAAGGGAAACTGCATTCTACAAGGGAAAGAAGTAAAAGAAAGAAGTACAACTGGTTATAAGAAATATATAATTTGTCTCAGTTTAGCGTAAAATGCTTTGTATCAGGAGACAATCACTCCTTCTGTTGACTCTTCCGCTGAGTCCCACTAAAGATTTGTGCATTTGCAAAACCTCAATGCTTCCTTTAACGACCAGAAAAGAAGCAAATAGAAATCTTTTACTGTTCCCTCATTCCAGGGATAGTTTTCCTGACATTTAATGAGAAAATTAATAAGCTTGCAATAGACTGTTCTCCACAGAATCAAGAAAGAAAGCATATTACTTTGAGGTATCCCTCAAGATGCGCTGGCAATCTGTACTGTAGATGTTTACATGACAGCATCCCCAGTCAGAAATCTTTATTGATACTTGTCAGTCACACACCCACACCACTCCTCAGCACAGTTATCTACGTGGCCATACAAGGAGCACAGCCTTTGCCCAGTCCCACAGAACCAAGAAATGTAAATGGACTCTCCTGTAGAGTGTTGGAGGGTCAGTTGTTAATATACACACAGATGACATATCCTGAAGAATAATTACATACAAATAGCAAGTATTTTCCTGTCTATTCCAGTAAAAATAAATAGCTAGAAAAAAGAAATTACAAATGGCTGAAAACTGCTGTTTCATTGCTGCAATGTGCCTGGAAATTTCTGCAATAACATAATGCTTCAAGAAACCACAAATGGAGTCCTGATAGGAGCTCAGATCTCAGAACTGGTCTGTCTGTATATAGTCTCCATGACTGGAGAACAAACCAACTCATATTCTAGTTAGATATCCAACAAAACCAGACTTTGGGTCCATATTTCCTGTCCCATTAATGTCTCTACCATAGACACAAGCAATCAAATCTTAAGCAATTCAGCCCTGTCAAGGAAAAACAAAGGAGCTGCTTTGGCTCTCCTAAAGATATTCATAACAGGGTTAGGTTAGAAGGTAAGACAAAGTAGATTCAAAGTTTTGGTTAAGATTAAACCCTGAAACCACTTTAAGATGGAATTTGGGATAGGGATGCAAACATGCCTTACTGTTAAAGAAAACTATACATGGCAGGTCACTCCTGTATGAATCTCTCCCATTCTGCAGTCCAAAGGGATAGTTTCACTGGAAGACTTCCAACATAACCTGACCACCAGATTTAAACTTTATCAGCCCTGGAAGATGTTTCTTAATGTTTCCTAATTTTCAAATGATGGAATTCTGATCCAGTTCTGTGAAAATTTAACCAACAAGTGTGCTTCTAGTTCATGAACAGCTTTATAATGGAAAGGCAATTTTAGCTCTTCCTTATTCTTAGTACCCATAGTTCTTAAATTGTGGATAAAATGAGAAAAGTTTCAGAAATGTTTAATTTTTTTTTTTTTTTTTTTAAGGAAACCATGGCTCATGAGTTCATCTCTATTTTTACTTCTAATTCCACTGCAGTAAAAAAGGGCTAAACAGATGTTTTCATTTACTCTTAGAAGACCATTGTAAATACCGAATACATGTTGACACATTCTCTTCTGTAAGAATTGGGATTTTGTCAAGTGGCTGGTTTTGCCATTAGTAACAGAGCTATAAATCTACTTAAGTCAAATCTATGGCCAAATCTGCTATAAGAAGCAGTTCTCTAGTCCAGATTATTTAGTTTAATTTTTTTAATAGCTGCAACAAAAATACATAAGAGATGTCCCAGAAGCAATTCTGTGATTACTGCTTCCCACAGTTTTGTGGGGTCTGGAAAAGACAATCACAGTGACTCAGTCTAAGTCAGTGCACAGGCAACAAGGCCAGTGCCATTGGTGTCACAGATGGCATGCTGAATTTATTGATCTACTTTGACAACCTTTCCAGGGCAGGTTTTATTTTCTGAAGCAGTAATGTAAAGATAGTTTCTACAGTCTTTCAAAGAAAAAAAAAAACAAACACAAAAAAAAAACAGAATATAAACATAAATCTTGTGTCCATGGTTATTGTTAAGAAAAAAAACAACTGCCATAATCAAAACCTAAATGATTAAGTACACGACTGGACAATTAAGTAATGTTCATCACCTCTTTTTATACAAAAAACAGAGTAAAGTAGCATTCTATTTTATAGAGTAAGTAAATAAATTTAGAGTTTTTCAAAATTCAAAAATACAAGCTGCTGAACACATGTGGATCCATGTGCCATCCAGCATTCTCTGTTAGGTGTACTGGTAGAAGTCTGTCAAGCCAGGAGTAAAGCATTATTGGTATTCCTAAGGTGTTATTACACAAAAGTTAATACATTAAGTTGCTTTATTTTGAACTACATCATGTTAGGTACACATAAACTAATTAGTCTCTGAATTTGGGTCTATCAACTATATTCCCAAGAAGTGAAACATGGAGCTGAGTGGAACATTTTATGTGCAGATATGGTAAATACGAAAAAAAAAAAAAGGAAAAAAAAAAAAGGAAAAAAAAAAGGAAAAAAAAAAAGGAAAAAAAAAAAAAAGGAAAAAAAAATAGGAAAAAAAAAAAAAAGATATTTACTAAGAAAGGTCCTGATTTCAGTATGGAAAGGCAATCACAAGAAAGGTACCTTTCCCAAACACTGAAGGAAGTCTTCCTCAACTATTCCCTTATCACAAGTGGCAGAAGGCTTATAGAGTTTCAACCCAAGTCATGACTGATACGGTATCATAAAATGCATTAGAGGGGAGGTGGAGAAAGCTGCAAAGTAAACGGCAATATATCCAGTTTTTGCAGTAGAGGACATGGGATCTGTTCTAGGGACTGCGCTTTTCAGTTTGTTCTTAAATAATATAGAAAGGTGAGTAGCACTGTTTTCCAGTGACATTGTATTATACTGATTAGTTAAATAAAAGGAGTTGAGGAAAAAACCTACTTAAGGGTTTGAGCAATTTGGTGATAAAATATTAATTCCGTGCTGATAAAACCAGTCATAAATTTATGTACTTAACAGTCATCCTGAACTACTTTTACCCTTTAAGAAACAGGAGAGATAGATAGAACCATCCTTTGGAAAGGTCACTTCACTGTTCACCAGTGATTAAAAAACCCCATAAAAAACCATATGCATTTGCAAATTAATTTATATCTTTTTCCTCTAACTTATTTCCCACTGGCAAGAGGATGGTTCTTGGTATCACCTTATTTTTTGAGCAGCCTTATGTCAACTCACATGTACTACAGAGGAGAATTCACCAGTTTCTCACGTTGCAAAGACTGCAATCTCTGTGTTACCACTGAATCCTCAGTCTTATCTCTGGTCTTTCACTTGTGTATCAGTCTTGTCAGTGACCCAGCAGAAGCTTGAACAGTGAGCACAGTAATCTTGATACAGACCACTGTATTCCATTCTTAGTGTTGAAATTAAAAATGTAAAGGATATAACCAAGTAAATCCTATTCTGTAACCTATATACAAATAAGTACTTTCAAAAGATCTGACCTTTATTTCAGGTCTTAAGTTTTTGAATGTGCAAGGTTGGTAATAGTGAACAACACTGTTAAAATAAGCAATACCTCTCAGTGTATACTCAGTAAAGAGCATATTGCCCATACAGATGTATAAAAGACCACATGAGATAATGAAAGGTGCAGATGCATTTGCAGAGCTACCTTCCTAATGAAGACTTCCTGAGGGAATTTTGCAAGGTGAGGTACACTGGACTAGTTATTTGATCTATTTTGTGTTTCTTTGAAAAGATAGTAAGTTTATTTTTTAAAATAGACTTAATCTGGAACGATGGAAAAGTTGAAGAATTGGTCAGTTATTTTCCTGAAAAAGTTCTTCAAGTGGTTCCTACATTTTCATGAGTTTTGCACATCTCACGTTTCTTTATTTTCTGTGTTTTGTCTAAAAATTCATACCGTTGGTCCCATTATTGAATTTCCAGGAAGTCCATCATCTCCTGGTGGCCCCTTAGGTCCTGGATCCCCCTATCCAAAAATAAACAAACCCAAAACCATATTCATTATTTTCAGTTTTAATTTACAAAGTTTTACAGAAAACAACAAGTATTAAATTCTTTCTGACAGTGACAATAATTGAGCTAGGTAATAGGAAATCAGTATTTCTAGAGGGAGTTTTTATTACTTTGATTCTGATCTCTTTTACACTTTTGTTTCTCTGCAATTGTGTCAAAGAGTTCATTCTGCCTTGATGAATAACTTGATGGCTTTAGTTTTCAACTGAAGGTTGAATACCAGAATTCAGTTTCAGTGGCCAGATTCACCCGTGGCTTCTGCCTGCTTTTGCCCACAAAGAGAACAGCAAAGAAATTCAAAGACAAGTACTGACACAGAGTATGTTTAGAAAGGTTACAGATGCAATGGTGCAGCACTTCAAAATTCAAGCTCCACAGTCTGAAGATCCAGGAAGAAACTTGAGATTTTCCTCAAATATTACACAGTACAACTGTTTGGTAATCTTAGCTCTGTCAGTGGCCTCGAAAGCAATCAGGTTTAGAATTCAAGTTCCTCATGTTATCCCTTCACAGAGCAAAATTTGTCTCCTTCTAGTGTTTAATCTATGGCAACAGATTAAGGATTTACTCTACATTAAGGATCTTAAAAAAAAAGAATTTTCAATTTTCAATGAAACTTCTTCAATTTTTAATACTAGTGAGAAGGACAAACAGTGTTTCAGGAAACAGTGTTTCATTCACTAGGGAATGCAGATCAAATGTTCTATAAAAGCCACTGAGCAGTTGAAATCATGAGAAAGGAATATGAGAAAAAACCAGCTATCTAATGTTACTGTCTCCATATTAGTAACAGCATAATGGTTGTCAAGGGAAATACAACTCTAGTTCTCAAACGTGGGTGTAGTTTAAAATAAATAAATTTCCAGTGGACCCAACCACGGCTGTCCAGGAGCTAAGACCTCTAGCAATCAACCACTACTACATCAACTACTTAGAGATGTACTAAAATGACCTCAGACCATCAGAACTCCCAGCTTTGAAACACATGCAGATTCTCTGCATTAAAAATTTATAAAGCCTGGCTTCACAATTGCAGACACCAGGATGTTCCAAGAATACAATTACTAGGAATCATTGTACTCTCCACAGTAGAGAGAGAAAATGGACCTTCATAGACTGTTATATTATTGAGTAATTGTCAGAAACATAGCAAATATATATTTAAAAAAATAAATTATTATGAAGCTAAAGATACAAAGTTTTGTATATTAGCTAGAAATCAACTTGCATTTTATAATTACACAAAATACTTGTTTTCTTGCATCAGCCTCTGCACATAAAAGCCCTGATCTAAAATTTAGTAAAGACTCTAGTGGATTCTGGATTGTGGCCAGTCTGCTATGAAAGTGATATGAACTGTACTGAACAGAATAAAATCAGAGTGAAAAAGGCAATAAAATCTACAAAGTTCTTATTTTTCAGCATTAACTTTATCAATAAACAATCTTGTCTCACTTAATCATATATTAAAAAATGCCACAGTAACCAGAAAAATGCAAAGAAGGGAGACGGGGGTAGAGAAACCTGTCTTCATACAAGTCATGCCCTACAGCATGCCACTTGGATTTTCCTGACATGAAGTTTGGCACATTACTGTGGTTTTAAACCAGTGTAAGAGATATGAGCACTCCATAATCCTTTCTTCCTCCTCTGTGGTTGCATTTTTACTCTGAGCCCTGAGCTTCTTGCATTCCCTTCTTCCCTCCTCCTCCACACACAAACAAGCGTACAAACACCCTAGCCCTCTGTGGTGTCCTGTTGCCAGGCTGATGAGTACATTGTATGTACATCACCTACATGTGCTTGTGCGTGGGGGCACATTTTTAAAGAAGAAAAATGGGGATGAAATTACTTCAGAGTGTTATGATGTAATTAGTGATTTCTTTACCCTAAAAACTATCACCAAAGCTGAAAAGCATCAAGTTAAGTTGAAGTTAACTGACATATTATAAAACCAGCAAATATTTTAGTCTAAAAAAAAATATATGGGGTGGTAGTGAATTTTCAAATGTTTTTAAAACCTTCAATGTTAGCCTTACTGCTGCTGAATCCACCTATTTTACTCAGCAGGACAAGTTCCACTCATTTCAGGTACATTTTCCCCATAGAGAAAACGAGGTGGATGTAGCTGTAGCTATCTCATATATGACACTGAATTTAAAGTAGTGTCTACAGCCCAGCTGTTCACTTGGAAGTGACATACAAACATTCATCTCCAAAAAATAATCTAGTTCAGCATGTAACTCCCTAGAGCTATACTCATAGACATACTCCTGCAGGGATTGACTGCCACATTCAGTAAAACTTTAGTCTAAGAAACAAAATGCACAGCAAATTTGAAGGAAAAAAAAAAAAAAAAGACTTCAAAGTGATTAATTGATTAATTTCACAGGAGGGGCCAAAACACAACAGAAATATAATAATTTTTTTTGTTTTGGGAGGGGGGTTTTGTAGTGGGTTTTTTGGGGGGGTTGAGGGTTTTTTTGTTTGGTTTGATTTTGTTTTGTTTTTTACCAAATGGCTTCAGGAGGTAATAAGGTACTAAGTTCAGCATTCTGTTAAAGGGCCCCAAACACTCTCTGTTAATTTTTAGTATTTTTCAGTCCTTATTTCTAAAATTTAGTCATCTTTGTTACTACAACAGGGAATTTTAACTTCTTTAACTTACGTTCTTTTAATTTTGTCAAAAATGTGCACTAGAAATTTTCCAGACTCTCGTCCTGAGGAAACATGTATCAGATAATCACCTTTGGTCCAGCAGGTCCCTGAATAGACGATCCAGCGACACCAGGTGGTCCTCTCTCTCCCTGTTCACCCTGTTACAAAATGGTATCATCTAGATTTAAATAGACAGTTTCATTTTCTGCACAAGTAGCAAAAATTTTTTTCAACACTTTTATATTATAAAAATATTTACAATATATAACTACCTACAAAACAGACAATATTGGGGAAAAACCCAAGCTGGTCCAAGCTGCATGTTTTAAATAACTATTGGCTGAATTGTGTATTTGATTTTTTAACTTTAATTAAATTTTTGTGTCCAGCTTACAAATCCAATGGAATAATCAGAACACTTGTATCATTTCAACTTCCTTATCATTCAGAGCAACACTTACTTACAAAATATTATAATAGAAAGTTAATGTTTCAAAGTAAAAATTTGCTCATGGTTAGAATCACTTGAACAGCTTAATTTAGCTTCTCAGTGCTCATGCATAACTATAAAGTCTGTAATTATATGTTTACCTATTCTTTTTCTCCTTGGGACTTTTGTGTCATTCAGGAAAGAGGATGCAAATATTTCTGCTTTTCCTTTGTTCTGTTAAGTCTCCAAGCATCAGATGCTTGAGAAATTTGTACATTACATAAATCCCATAGATTATTTTATAAAATAGGAAGTGAAGAGTTACCCTGGAGGAACAAGCTTACTTTTGGTCCAGCTGGGCCTTGTATTCCTTTATAACCAATCAGTCCTTGGGATCCTTTTTCTCCAGGGTCACCCTGACAGAAAAAACCCTTTTGTTTCAATCACAGCAAAGATTCATTTACACTGGAGGATACACAAACAACCAAAAACACAATGATAATGACTGCTATCATTAGAAAAGTATTTAGATGCTTTACTTCAGCTGAAATCCCACTCAGTTCTAGAATCCACCCCAAATGTCCTAAATTTAACCAGGTGGAAGATAAGAGCTGTCTGTCTACTAAGACATCTTTCCAGGCTTTTAATTTCATATTTAAATATTTTACTAGTCCCCTAATTTCTCTTAGCTCTTTCTCTCTCCCTATCAGCATACTGAGATAATTTACCTCCTCCTAACTTTAATGAAAACTCCATTTAATTTTTAGGAAATCTCTATTGCCCATTTAACTTTAGGTTCTGTGTTTACAGTCTGATTTTGCTGCACTTGTTTAGGCTAAGGAACACATCGCTCTCTTTTAAATCCCTTTAAATCATCAGTTTAAACACAGTTGCTACTTAAGATATAATGAAGGAAAAATAGGCCAGAATCTGAACTCTTATAAAACAGGTCCTTCTAAAGTTTGTAGTATTTCTCCAGTGTGCATGTCAAGCCATACCTTTTGGCCTACTTCTCCTTTGCCAGGGGGTCCTTCTGGGCCTCTTGGACCTTGATCTCCCTTTTCCCCCTAACAGAGATTAGATGGTTAATTAATTTTCATGTAGCAATTTTCATAACTAGACTTATGAGAAACAATGCTTGCATAAACACTTTTCCCAAAAATGTCAGTAAATATCTGGTTAAATTTTTTTCCTGCAAAAAATATTCTGCCTTCATAAGCCCATTCCACCCTCCTGCATTCATATTCTTTATTTTCTCAGACATTCCTAATAGTGCCATTTGCAATTGCATCAATCTTTTGTAGGAAGAATTGCATGCATATAGTCATATGAGGAAGATAAATGCTTGTAAAATTATCAAAAAAGGTCTTGGTTGACAAATTCTAAGAAAAACAAATTTTAAGAAGCAGCAATTTTAGACAGCTCCATAGCCAAAAGCCAATCCAAGCTGCAAATATTTGCAAGAAACTTCACTTCAAATAATTCACAAATAATCCACATAAAACTTTCTATTAAGGAACATTATCTACAAAATATTTATGTATAAGTCATATTAGTATATCAGAATGCCTGTAGGAAATTCAGAAAGTGAAAAGTAGACTAAAATGAAGTTTAAAAATCCATTTCTGATTTGAGCTGTTGATGGAAGTGGCATCACAGAACCTACTGTTGATAGGCATCAGTCTGGATCCCACAGCTTCACGCTTGCAAATAACTGCTGTAACATCACTGGGCTACTCACTGCAGGCATCAAGCTGTTCTTTGCACTGTCCTGAATACCCCAAGGTAGCTGCGCAGTACTTGTATTTCACTTATAATGAATTACAACAGTGAAGGTGGTGGCACCAAGTTGATCATCAGAATAAAGGCAATATGCAAGAGAAAAAGCCTCAGTATTCCTAAACAGTCTGTAAGGAACAGGCTAAAGACACAAGCTACCTGTTCTCTAAGAAGATCATCAAATTTAACAGAATCAATAGCCCACTAAAGGCAGGGCAGCTAAATCAGTTGCACATTCAGATGGTAGCCACTGTTAGTAAAGTTTGTTTTAAAGATCTTAACTCGCCTAGTCCCTGGCACAAGTACTGGCACATGCCCTCCTCCAGGATGAACTCCTTGCCATTGGATATCTGCAAATAATAGTCTCTTCTTCTTTCATCTACACCTTTTACATGTGTTAAAATATATTTCCTTACCTTTTTCCCTGACTTCCCAGGATCTCCCTGCACCCCTCTCTCTCCTGGGAGTCCTGATAGACCTACATCTCCCTTAAAGAAGAAAAAATAATTATAACTGCATACTTCTATAAATTCTTTATTCTGTAAAATGGATCCAACAGTGTGTTAAATGTTAATGATATACAATATTTTTGCTCAAATAAGGGTTGTTATTCCCAGTAAGTTAAATATTTCATAGAGACTAATTTTTTCTATTCACACAATCTAAAATAAGTACTTTAAATTTCTTTCCAAGCTCCTCATCTACTTCTTAAATCCTGGTTTTGTATTAAATAAATTTACATTTATTCAGTTGAGTAGAAACATGATTTTTTGTTGTTCTGTACACAAGAACAATATGATACAAATGTAATTTACTTGCAAAGTCAAACATCTGGGACCTGGAACTTAAGGAATGGTCAGCCAAAAATACCTAAACAGAGTTGTTGACTGGAGACTAACACCTTGCTGCTTGTACAGACTGGTCTAGGCATTACTTTTAAGACTTGCCACAAAGAGTTGAAACTACCCATAGGAATTTGTCCTACCAAGTGCTTCTTCCATGATCCTGGGAAAAATCAACAAAACCAAGATGTCTATGTCATCTTACCCAAGATTTTGGAAGCCCTACTTAAATCATTAAGGACATGGTACACAGTCTTCAAAATGGCAGCTGAAGTCAAAGCTTTAAGTGTTTAACATCTCTTCTAACGTAGGCAGTAGGACCACCGCCGTCACACAGACTATATTTTTTTCAAATCATTGCAGAGGAACACGGGTAGTAACATTTTTAACATGCCTTGGAAATGCCTCACCAGCTTAGAAAGGATGGGCAAAAAATCTGTTTCAGTTATGGCTGAAGTAAGATTTTAGGAGAGAGGATGGGAGCTCTGGCACAGCATTTTGAGTTTAAAAGCTAAAACTGTGAAGTTAAGTGAGGCTCTGTCACTGAAATTCTTTCTTATTTTGATCATAGTCAATTTATACGAAAAATTTCTTCTACTTAGCTTATCAGCAACTAGTGAAAAAATCAGAATACCCCGTAAGGAGTAGTTAAAAATAAAAATAGGCTCACTTTAAGTCCTCGTACACCAATTCCTGGAAGTCCTGGTTCTCCTTTTTGTCCAGGTTCACCTGGTTGACCCTAGTAACAGAAAGTTTTGTTTAGCAGAGGAACACAATTTAGCTTCATTCATTGCTTGCACTGTTTCACTAACTGCTTTACACATAGAAGTGAACTTGATAATCCTTATGAGTCCCTTCCAACTGAGATATTCTATGATGTTATGATTCTAAATGGTCAAGTTTTCAGCCAGTTTTCAACTGGAAAATTCTGTTCTTCAAAAACCCCAGTAACCTGTAGGATTGCATCTATTTTAATTAACGTTGCAGTGGGCAGAAAGTCTAAGTGAATCATTCCAACTTTCTCCTTTTTGTTTTAATACATTTTATTTTTTACTGATACCACCATACCAAAAACCCTTTGATCACTGAATGAAAAGTGAGTCCAAATAAAGAAAAATCAGACCTTCTGTTTAAGAGAAAGCTTTACCCTCATGATTCTTCCTTCCAGTAGTTCTAGAACAGTTTAAAAAATTGGAATTCCATTTTTCAGTTTTGCTTTTTAAATACCTTTTCACACTAGGAAAATTGTACTCATACATAACGTGTTTCACAGCTACCTATTTTTCCCTATATTAATATTGAACATAGCTGCTGTAACTGCTACATGCCAAAGTAATGACCAGAAGAAAATGATTGTATTTCTCCCTGCTTTTGCTAGAGTAACTAATGCCTTCCTTTTGAAAAAGAAAGGTGATTACAAAGCATACTTCTGCTTTACAGATAGTTCATCATTTAATTTCACTTTCTCTCATTATTTCAGCAATTCCCTTTTTCTCCTCTTACAGTGCTCACCTGACACTGTATTGCTAAAGGCTCAGGCCTTGACAGAAGTAATAATTTACCCGCTTTCCTCTTCTCTTCCTCCTTTCCCTCATTCTGTGATGCAGTGCCAGCTACTAAGTACAGTTAAGCTCTTTTTTCTCTCTTAGTGTTTCTACCTTTGGTTTTGGTTCTTTCTCATGACGACCATGGAGGGCTGAAGGACAGGCTGAAGGAGTGGTGGGACTAGCTAAGTTTGGTAATATGCTTTATTTGAACACAATGTGTATGTGGCACCAAACTCATTTGATATAAATATGTCTGAAATATACTGTGTTTACAAAATTGTTTTCATTTAGAACCTAAAATACACATTCATAAAGGTTAAGGGCTGGCGCTAAGCAGAAGCCATATGCTCCATTTGGGGAACATCTTGATAACATTGGTGGTTTTCCCTCAAAGATTCAGAAGTGAATTTTTATCTTCAATGAAGAGTTACCTTTTCATCTCATCAAGCACACTCTTGAAAGTCCTGGCAAAAATGTGTTGCTTGTTTCTTGCTGGTGTTATTTTAAAAAATTAATAATGTCTGAATTATTACCTTTGGACCTGGCAGACCAACACCTTTGGATCCTTTTGCCCCAGGGTTTCCTTGTGGACCCTGTATACCCTACAAAACAAAATAAGTGAGTTTTAGCACATTAAACTCTTTCACATCTGAAATTCACCACAAATCCGTCTTTCAGTTAATAATTATTTTATCTTATCTTTAAAAGAAAACAATTTCTTTGCCTGTCTTTAGGCTTAATTCTGAGATCTTTATTTTTCCTTTGTCACTATCCTGTGGATTTTACTGGCATGTCCAAGTGTAATGACAACTACTGTTTAGGAAGAAAACAAATGGTAAGTGTCTCAGTATCTGCATCTAAGCCCTGCTGCACTGGGATAGTATGGTGAAAGCATGAATTCTTCTTTGCAAAAAAAAAACCCCAAAAAACAAACAAAAAAACCCAACCCAAAGGAACTTTTGAGATGTTTCAGTTTTTCTGTATTCAACTGTTAAACGCTGTGTTCAAGCTTCAAAGGGTTTGAAATTCAGAAGTAGTGGATTCTTACTTTGTGAAACTCTTATCTAGAATATGTCATTATCCAAGCAATGTATTTGATTTATCTCCTGAGCATGTTATTATGCAGATTAGACCAAATGTCTATTTGCTTAAGATCATTCAAATCAGTTGGAGTCACTTATATTTACAACCTTTGCCTAAAACTAGTTTGATACTTTTTAAAATGAAAAATCGCTGTGAGATTTTTAATATCTTCCTATCAAAATGTGATCTCTGATACAATATAAAATGAAAGCTACATGCACATGCTTATTACTTGTCCAAAATGTAGACATACCTGGCTTCCTGGGTTGCCTATTCCTGGTGGTCCTGCTGGGCCCTGTGGTCCTACTTGGCCTTGTTCACCCTATACAAAAAGCATTGCCATGAGTTAAATTGCAACAGTCCATGATAGCTGATTAACATATTTAAACTAAATACAAAGCAACAGTCTCCAAGCTATATTATCTTGAAGTTTGCTGCTTCTATTTGAGATAGATGCACTTGGAAAATCTGAAAGTCTGCCTGTGGCAAATGATCTAATAAAAATAAGACCTCTTCCTACCTACAAACTGTATCTCATTTATAACATTAGATGATCATAGCCGTAAGTTTATTACTAGAAGGATCCATAGTTTATCTTTATATACAGAGATTAATTTTGAAGATTTTCTTGTACAGAAATATACACAGTTTCTTGCAAAACACCCAGAAGAAAAACTTGCAGGTGTAAACAGAACAGCTAGAGAGTATTTTTGAAAAACCTTTGTCACATGGTATTGTAATGGTACTGTATATCACTTGGGGAGGGAACAGAGGAATTATGGCAGAGGGAATTATGAGAATAGAGGAGTATGGGGAGGTCATGTGTGTATTTGGGTACTGGAAATGGCACAGACCTATGAAGGTGTCAAGGATGTGTGACACCAGTCCCTAGAAAACAAAAAAAATATTAGTTTAATTTATGCCAGAAACACTTATTTACTGAAATGGTCCCAAACACCTACTGTCCTGGCCAACGCTGCATTCTCCCTATACAGACATGGGAATAGGATCACTCATTCTTGCACAGACAACAAATCTTCCTCTAACTAAGGCCTGAAGCAAAATGGCCTGGCAGGTGCTCACCAAACATATCTCTCACAGGCCAAATCAGACCACCACATACCACCCAGGCTGCTCCAAAGACTTTGAAGAGCCATTTGACTGGACAGGGAGATGAGTAAATTCAAGTTAAACTTCCCACATCCACAAAGCACTCCCTGTTGACTAAGTTGACAATTACTTTGGGTGGGAGCGTTCACTGAAGCTGAGTGTGGGGCAATGAGAGCAAAAGTCATAGGGACAAGAGGAAAGGAAAACAACAGGGAGTAGGGCGAGGGCTATGGCACTAAATTATGAGAACGAAGATCTCGAATTGCTGCCTCTGCCCTATAAGACATTTGGGCACATTGCACCACCCACTCTCTGGGGATGCACAAGATACAGGCTGGACTCTCATCAGGCCAAGGGAATTAAAATTGTTCTGTCTCCCTCTTTGGGGGACTGTGCACCGAAAAGCTAACAAACGTCAGAAGCCAGAGTGTTCCTTTGCCAGTTCCAGGTCCATTAGATTACATGACTCCAAGAGGCTTTTACCTTTTCTTTTAATATTTAAATAAAATTAATAATACTTTAAATACAATATTTCAGGAATAAATTTAGGCAGAAAAAACTCCATTTCTTCTCTCATACTCCCAGCTGCATAGAATACAGTACTTGGGGCTCTCAGTTAACATTAGCAGGCTCGGCTACTTGTATAGATGTGTGCAGCCTATAGAGCTGCATGAAACAGTGTAGGAGTTCCTCAGATGGCAGGCAAAACATACCTTCATAGTGTTGTGATATTGTGTGAATAATTAATCATTAATTTAACTATAAATACAATTAACTACAGATACGATTAGAAAAATATTCCGTGCCTCACCTTGTCACCTTTGATTTGCTGACCTGGCAGTCCAGGAGGACCAGCTATACCTTCAGAGCCTTTTTCACCCTAGAAATATGTGACAGTTTTATAATTGTGTTTGGGAATTTATAAAGAACATCATCCTAGACAAACTGGTCATCATAATGTGGATAATGAGGAAAAAACAAGAAAAATAGTAAATGGAATGATTGGTATTAGAGAAAAACAATTCAGTTACAATTCATAACTTGCTTCATCTGTATTCACTGTGTTGTTGAACACAAGACTTCAAAAGCAGAAAATGAAATACTAGGAAGAAGGAAGCCACATTTGAAAATGCAATAATATGTTCATTAGTCAGAGCGAGCAGTTCAGAACCTGGTGCAAGGACGTGACTAACATCTTTTCCATAAAAGGAAGAAAAACCTTCTTTGCTTAGTAGTTCAAGGCTCTAGAGAATCTTGAAGCCACTAAAAAACAGGGATACATTTTGATGGGAAGCCCAGTTGTGATTTAATCATAAATCTTTGCTTGTTTGTACTTATTTTTAAAAAAAGGAATGTTCACATATATTAACCTAGCAAGTGCCCTTAATGAGGTAACTGTCCATAGAGACTCATACAACCCATATTTTAGTTTCCCAAAATGGTAAGACAGAATGAAAACAGTTCCCCAATATTTTCTTCTAGTACAGAATATAAACAGCTAAGTAGTCTTTCAGGAGATGATTTATCTCATTAACGCTCCCAAAATAAGGTATCTTATTAAACACGTAAGTAAGGGAATAATTAACTTACTACTGTTAGAGAGACTGTGCAACTTTTTTGTGATTATTTTGATAAATTTCTGAACTTGGAGAGCACAGTGATTCAGAAGACCAAGATCCATCAGCTGGCATTTTATACCAGTGGAATGACCAGTGATCAGAAATAAGACACTACTGCAAATTTGGCCCACAATGTTAAAAAAAAAAATTTCCATAATACTACCTTTTGGCCTTGAATGCCCTCTCCTGGTAGACCTTTCTCACCTGGCAGACCATCAGGGCCACGTGGTCCCTGTAAGAAAACAAAAATATATTCAGACTATATCAGCAATTCAACTTTTATTGATGTTTTGTCTAACTTGCTAGTGTAGGTTCTTGCAACTCTTATGACACTGGTAAGTTAAAATGCTTCTGTAACAGCTGGCTGAGCCCAGACAATTAAAATGCAGTGTAGCAACCCTTAACTGGAGGATTTAGATTAGAATAAACTAATGCTGAAATGGTGTGAATTACATAATTAATATCTAAAGATTGTACCATTAGAACTCAAATGAACCTGTAGATTAATTTATCATAAATACACTTACCACTGTGAAATTTATTCCTTATAATTTAATATAATTTCATTATTTTAGTAATGAAAATCATTAATTTGAACAGGTTTTTTCATACAAAATGGCAAGTTAAACATACCAAATTAAAGAATGCCAATTTTGTTTTAAACGAGTACAGAAATAATTATTTCTATAATATTTTCTGTTCTTCCACAAAATTCAGCTATCTTTCATTATGTAAGGCTAATAAAGAGTTTTCAAGGATGATCGTAATTAAGTAAAGAGTTTCTACATTTTTTGTGAGAAAAATAGTCTTTAACATTCACAAAGTGACTTACAAAAATACTATTAGAATGAATCTAACATACATCCACATTCATGGCTTCTTAACAATCTCTTTGAGATTTTTAATGAAATACTTAAGAAAACCATACATTTTATACATTTCAGGAAGAAAAAGCAGCTAGGGAACACTAACGCAACATTAGAAAATGCTTGCTAAAGTTCTGTGATTCAGATGATAAAGATATAACTAAAAGCATATAATTTGGGTCTTTGTTTTTGATGCAATCCAAATTGCACACAGGAGTTGAGGAATTTCTCAGCTCTTAATTTTACGCTTCTTAAGATTTTATTTTAGACAATTTTTAAAGATTATCCTCAACACAAACAAGTAGGGGTACAGTTATTTATATACAACTCCATGTCTTTCTGAAAACTAGATACTGCAGGCCTGCTCACATGCACCAAACAATTTTTTACTTCCCCAAAACTTGTCTGGACATGGCTTTGTTCTCCTACTTGGGCAAGCCACATGCAGTTACTGCCGCAATACTGGGCTGGAATAGACGAACACAATTCTCCTGCTCCAGACTAGATACAAGGTGGTCTATGGAATGAGTAGCTAATATAGCTGCTACACCCACTAAGACTTATTTTATTATATTTCTACTTCCAATGCATATATCACTGACTTACAGGTAATCCTGGCTCACCAATTCCAGGAGGTCCTGGAAATCCAATTTTACCTTCTTGACCTTGAGCACCCTTGTGAAAAAGAAAATTAGGAAGTTCAGTCCTAATTCAATTCGATGCTTTTGAAAAACATAACATTTACATATAGATGACTTAATGTCACCAGAAAGGTCCAAGATCAAATGCATAACATCTCCTGATGTAAAAAAAGCATAAATAACAATTTAGAAACATTTGAAAGTACCTTTTGGTTAATATTTGGAACACTAGATCACATTCCAGCCCTCATGCCAACAGCAAACAGGTGTTATCACTTTGCACAGGGGTAAAGTGAAGGGCCTGAGAGATGACAGGGATGAGGGAGCAAAGTCAGGCTTGATTTGGTTGCAGTACAACCCAACCATGAAGCAGAAATGCTCAGGTGTGAGGGATCCTCACCATAGCCTCTATCTAGGCACTCCAATTGCATTGAAGCCTGCTTCAGTGAGATTGCATGGAAACTTCTGGAACTGTACAGTTTCTGTACCTTCTATTTATAAGGTGTCATAATCTTCACAGTTCCTCAAGTTTACTGTGGACTATGTGCTTCAAGGGTAAGAACACAGAGGATTTTTATCTCTCCCCAGAGTAGTACAGAGACTCGGCGTGACATTCCTTCTCCATGAACTATTTTCCCTTCTGGAATGACTCAGTGTTGTTCCTTTTACATGGCAAATCACTAGTTTCTGAGCTATATAAAACCCTCTCTACGTTCTGGGGTCTGCCCCACTGCGTAGAATATATGCAGGAGTTCAATGACTATACAAACTAGAGCAGTAAAAGAAAAAAAAAAGTGTTTTTTTAGACACTGCCACTTGGATCCAAAAAAAAAAAAAAAAAAAACAGAAAAAATGACATAAAGCAACACCAAGGACTGAGCAGCCAAAATAACTAGGGTGAGATTTAATTCTGCCCAGTTTAGATTTCTTGTTAGAGTCTGAGCTGTAAGGCTCTGACAAAACACTCATAAACAAAGTAGTCGTGTTTCCTATGTGGATGCTTTTACAGTTTTCCAAGAGGAGATTTGGCTGGCCAGCATAGGCAGACATGACTCTTATAGTGAGACTGGATTCCACCTACTAGTCTTTGGTAATAAAATAAGATGGAGGAAATAATGCTGCATGTGAGAGAATGTTATTAATCTATAAGAATATCTGTTCCCTAGTGAAGAAATAACAAGGAAAATCTGTCACTTGACTCTGTATCACAGTGACTGAGATATGCCATGAAGTATGGTTTACTCACTAGTGCAAGCACCTGCATATTTAACCTCCCTTTAAGTGCCATTATTTCTGACTTCTATTATATCAGTGGGATCATAATAAAAACTTAGAGTTGCTGGAAAGGCAGGTCTGTTATTTCCATCCTATGCAAACACAAAAACCTGTCAATATTGAATATCAGTGTTATATTTAGATGTTAAGAGTTTGAGTTTGATAAGACAGTAGGTGAGAACTTTCATTCAAAAAATGACTGCCCATAGTTAGCACTTTAACAGACATAATACTGAGAGTTACCTTGGGTCCTGGCTGTCCAACACCAGGGAGTCCTGGAGGACCATAGGGACCTAAAGGGCCCTGCTCTCCCTAAAGGAAAAAGAATGAAAAGAAACTATTAGTGCAAATGGAACCTTAACCAAATGCCGCCAGAGTGTCTTTCCACAGCCACATTTAGGGCTAAAGAAATATGTTTTTAAAGTAAAAAACAAACAAACAAACAAACAAATCCCTCCCAAACCCCAACAACAAAACCAGAAAAAAACCCAAACCAAAACAAACAAACAAACAAAAAAAACCCAAAAAACTGTCTTGAAGATAAAAGTTTAGATTAGGAGCAGGGTCAATATCCTGGCCATACAAGTTGCTGGGATAGATAATGTTATAAAGCCATTCTTTCATAGGCATCAGGAAAGACAAACACCACATTTATTCTTTGCCTTATCTTTGGTTCTGACTTTATTCAATAATGTGGTGCTTCCTCGGTCTTTCTTGCTAGAAAGATGGGCATTTGGAAATTAAGCAGTGAGAGGTCAATAAAAGTGTAAAAAACTACTTCAAAGCCAGATATTTCTCCATAAATCTACCAGTTTGTAATCTGATAAAGAATGACTCTAGAATGCAGGAATGGGAATATACAGTAAAAGTAAATAAACAGATTGTCCTTGAAGCTTAATTTCTGATAACTATGCACTTGGAGCGTAACTACTGCACTAAACTTAGAATAATATGGAACTTGATGCCCAGTCTTAAATTCATTCCATTACAGGACAATAGGATAGTTTGAAGAGCAGCTATGAAATTTAATGCTTATTCAAAATACAAGATTTTATAATATGCTTTCATAATCTAATAAATTAATACAGCATCAATAGGAGGTAAGTCTTAAAGGCAGAGAAAAATCAGAGAAAGCTGGTATAACTCAGCAGCATAGCAGATGTACCTCCACACAACACACTGATAGGCTATCAGCAACATTGACATTGCTTTAATGTGGATTCTGTGCATGTAGCTGTTGCCAAAATACAGAATATAGCAAAGTTTACTATATTCTTAGGTAGACCTTACTGTTTGGGTTTCCTAATAATATTTTCATTAAGCCTTTGGACCAGAGTCATAACTTGGTTGATGTGTATCCAGGTTATTGTAAATTATGCAATTTTTACTGCTATAAAGCCAATTAGAAATTGATCCTTTTTGTTCACTGCTGTTTTTTTCCTCCTGCATTTGTTTTGAAACTGATCAAACAACATCAAAAATTCCTCAGATGGCCCATCTTCTAGACCTCCAGTTCCTCCATGGGATTAATTTGCCATTGATCAAACTGTCTTTTTAAAATCAGCTGATCAAAAATAATTTTTATTAAGTGTTTCCCATCAGCAGGAAATTTAGGGAAGGCCAAGAATAATACAACCAAAGCTCATCCTTGTCTCCTCTTTAATTCTCTTTACAAACTCTCTGGTTTAAGTTCTGTTGTCCCTTAAGCCAGCAGTTAGCTCAATTTCAGGGCTTTTTGAGCTGATTCTGTTTAGACAAGAAACAGGGGAAATAGGTAAGGAAATGTTTTATACTATTTCTTTAGAAAATAATATATACTAAACCAAACATTCTCAGAAGGGTTTTAGTGACTTAGAAGCCTCCATCTTATTTTCAATGGTAGTAATTTAGGCTACTGAATTTCATTCATGCCAACAGGTCACAAGCATCTAAGCATCAGTGGAAGTTCAGCTTCTGACAGCACCACTATGTGGAAGTGCACTGGCAGAATTATATCAGCAAAGCCACAGTGCTGTAGTTACACACACCCAGCCCCGTGGTGGGCTCTGCTTCCAGGGCAAAATCATCCCCACGGGAGCTACAAAAGTAAAACTGTCTTATTAAGTTTCAGTAGAAAGTTTTGCAAATAAATTTCCGTGCATAGACACTCCCTCAAGGACAGAGATAGTTCTGCCACTTTTACCCACAGTTGTGCTTCTTGCAAAGGTGGTCAAGATGCAAAAAGCATGGGTTTTGGAAGAACATTAAGCCAAGCACGCCAGCCTGGTGCCCAAGAAGCTTTGCCTTTCAGCCTATAGGCTCCCTTACCTCACCACCAACTCTTCCTTCTATAGCTGCCCATTTGACAAGCAACATTAAAAGATACAGCTCCATGTAGCTTCAGGGCCCGAAGACAGTCCAGTTAGGGAGGGACTTCCCCACTTGAACGAAGAGGTGCCTCAGTGAGAAAGAAATAGGCACAGGCTGCCGTACGGCCAGGCAGTATGCTAAATATTAGCTATTTAACATCACAGTTCTCATTTCTTTCATGGAGAAGGCAGCCTGGGATCTCTGCTGTGCCATGATGTATTAGCATACCCCTCAGAATGAATGCAAAAGATACGCAAAGTTGAAAATATATTTTTTTAAATCTATCAGATAAAAAAAGGTAATAATTGAGCAGCATGCAGAGCCATGATGTGCAAGTAGGCTCATCTGGGCACAGCAAATGCCACTAAGCACATAGGCTCCATTTTTCATAAGTAAACCTCTCAAGTGGTGTAGGAATTTGTTCCATTCTGAAAACCAATGTTTATGATAAATACAGGCTCGTCTCCCAGCTGAAACAATAAACCAAACCCCTTTGTTGTGTTTGGAAAGCGTCTTCCAAATTTTTTGTCCCATCATCCAAACGGATATTGTGTTTTGCATCTATTTCTGACAGTCCCTGACAGAACTTCCCAAGGACAGTAACTCTGAGTGTTGCTTCCTATTGCAAATCATTCACTCCTTTGCAAGTTCACCCACATGATAGATCTATGCTAATATATG
>NW_010334838.1:32914-37578 GCF_000700745.2 Antrostomus carolinensis | reverse complement strand
TAATGTTTTTCCAAAAGCTCTTTTTTTAACCATGATAAAAACTTTGCAAAGTTTTCTTTCCAGTGACTGGTGTCATGTAATATGCCTTGCAGCAGTAGTTACTGGTTTAGGCAACATAAACAGCCCTTATGATAAAAAGCATGTAGGGTAGTATGAAAATTTTGTTCTGTTGAATGCTTTCTCACTGGTAGTAGAGGATACCTGAATATTAATGGAGAAAGAAATACCATCTTCTATCAGATAACATGTAAAACTTGGAAACATAAACTATTTAATCAATTTAAAGACTGTATAATTCAAGCTTCATATGGCTACTAGTAACCTGGCTTTAATCTTCTATGGTCTTGGTGCTACGAGTAATGTGGAACTTATTAAAATCATGAAGTGCTGGCAATAATATCATTATCTCTACATGCAGAAGGAAAAGTCTGCTTTTCAAAGTAGCTTCTTTGTAATTATTTTCTTTGTCTAACACTCTGTTCAAATTCTTTTTTCTCTCTTTATTGGGATTTTCCTTCAGGTGGCATCTAATATCAGCTAGAGCAATGGGAAGGAAAATAACACTTGATCTGAGTGCAATATTTTTACATATTAAAACTGTACCATTTTAAGTTTTGAACATACTTAACAGTCTACCCCTCCAAAAATAGTTTGTAATGTTAGGATGAGTACCAGTTAGTGCCAATATAAATAATTTATTTACTTTTAAGAAAGCACATGTAAGCAGCACACAAAGACTCTGTATATTAGTCTATAATGCAATAACAAGCTACAGTAAAAAATAATCATTCAACTATCATGATTTTATCTTTAAAGTAAACATCAGCAACAACAATGCAAGTAGATATAGATATTTTAAAAAGTAGTATTGCTATTTTGTATTTCTAAGCAAGTTGAGGTATCTAGGAACTATACTTCTTTACAGGGAAATTGGATTTTTCAGTCTCCTGGGCAAGATGCATCTTGCTACATAAGTAAGGAAAGAATTTGTAAGTCATCAGAGACAAAGCAGCATCCCTTAGCAGTTCACTCTAGGACACGTTTTCAGAGAAATATGCATTGATGGATTTTTCACAGGATTATCCCAAGATGTTTTTATGGGAATAACTGATTTGAATACCCACATTCAAACTTAACTGTTTCCTTAAAAGTTTGAATACACATCTGTTCATACAACTTTAGACTCTAATTCAGAATCTTACTGTGCATATGAAATTTTCCAGAGAGGCTCCTACTATAGCAGTGGTTTTTAAGAATGTGTTCTTTTCAGTCTTTCCATGAATATATCATGACTTCTAGAAATGTGTACTTTATTCCTAGTAGCTGGTCTAAGAGTTTAAACAAACAAACCCAATGGCACTTCTGAAATGATAACCATAAGTACCCCCAGTTCATCACTTCTTTATGAATGGAACACAGGTCATGCCCATTTCCTGAGTTTTGCCTCAATTTTATAACCTGTAACCATATTATTCTGTTTGCAAGTTGTGCACTGAAATTTGTGAATAGTCACTATTATTCCCCTCACTAACAAACACATTTTCAAAATTACCTTCGATATAAACACTCTTATGGAACCTTACTGGTGTTGTTATATAAATACATTGTTTAGAGTTTTTTAAAATAAATACTGGTTAAGCATTTCTTAATAAATTAATTAAAACAGACGAAATAATGCCTACTATTTTGAATATTTTGAGGACAAAACCAAGCAAAAGCAACCATAAATGATTTTATTCCTAAACCGCCTATTACCCAGCCATCTAGCCAATTCCTGGCCACTTAGGCAGGAAGATGGGATATTACTGGAGCAGAACCAAGAGTGGCATTGCTTTTCTCTTTGCTGACTTTCTGTTCCTGGTAATTTTAGTTTTCTAGTTCTAGTTTTCTTTTAGTCCAAGCAAGACAGTGTCTTCTGGGTTTTTGGAAATGGTTGCATCAGCCAGCAAGATCATATCATGGGCCATCCTTGCATTCTCAGTGTGACAAGGAACACAAAATCTGAGTTCTTTGCTCCTACAAGCTGCAGTTTGATGAGTGTCTCTACCTTAGAGCCAGGGTTATAAACTGATGTTCTGAAAATTCAATTAATTAATTGTGTGTGATAACTTAAAAGAACTACAAAATTTTTTTATGTGGGGTTTTTGTAATTTTCTTTACATGTTTTATAGCTAAATGAGGTATATGGTACACTTTTATTGAAGTTTTTCTTTTATGTTACAATGCAAGTGATATGTGGTGGCTGATGAAGCTGAAGAATGCCTTGAAGTGAAGTAAATGTCTAAGAAAATATGAAGCACAACTGATAATGGTATTTTTTCTTGGTATTTTAAGTTAGTGAGAGAGAGAAAATAAAGTAGAATTTCCCTTTAACAATACAATTTTTCTTTTGTAAATTTAACATGTTTCTACTGCTAATAGGCAATAGAAAGTCAGCAAAACAAAAAACAGAAAAATCCTGGTCCTTTGCTCAGGACATGCTTGGGGAACAGGACCAAGATGACTGCTTCAGAAGACAGGAGATACACATTGAAAATAGCCAGTTCCCAATTCCTAACTGTGTTTGAGTGAAATATCCTGTTTCTCTCTAACATTTTTCTCTTAAAGTTTGGTTTACACTGTGTTGTAGGTTTACTGTTAACATGCAAGTTCAGCATTTGGTTAAATGGAAATACATTTAGTCAGGTAAATTATTAATAATATAAGATTAGGTAACATGTATTTTTATTTTTATAGAAGCGTAGTTCAAATTTGCCATTTTAAATGCCTCAGCTTCTTTATGGAGACAGTTTATATATACAGTAATAAAACTATTTAGATGTTTTTGAGATGTTATAGTTTTGCAGAAATGCAAATAGAAAAAACTGTTTTTAAAATCTGCTTAATAGCTAACACTGGTTTTAGTTGATGTCACACTGAGCTGCAATCTGTGCAGGATAGAGGTTTTTCGACATATTCATATATGACTTGAAAAGAGGGTGAAAGTAAAGTGACAAAGTCTGCTTGTATATTAAAGAGGTTATTAAAGATAAGGACTGACTGTTAAGTGCATCAGAAAGAATTTAAGAGGTTAAGGATGTGATTCAGCTCTATACAATCACTCCTAAACTTAGGTGTGTACATGGAAACAGGTTGGCTGAGTTCCTGTTGTAGTCAGTGGAAAGCTGGCCAATGCAGGCAGTGGGACTTTGAGAGTGATTCAACTCATTACTGGCAATATGATAAGGCAGTATCATGAAAAGAGATGGAAGAAGAGTATTGTGCAGTCACTAAGACTTCACACTGATAGATTAGTCAGCTGCTTAAGAGAGGATAAGAAAATGTATACGAATAACAGAAGAAGTAAGGTATGAAAAGTTCTTTTAAGTAATTTCTTGGACAATGTTCCTGGACTCAATGCTACCTTGCTTCAGACAAGTCAAATTAAATTAGTTGAAATTGCAATGCCACCAATTCTCTCCTGCTGGCTGCCAGAGCCAGTAACATCCAGACAGCACACACATGACACTGTCCCCGGCTGTGTCTGCCACCTGGCACTGCAAAGCAAGAGAACGGGTTGGGCACTGCCTTACAGAGGTGTGGAATGGACAGGATAGGTGAGTGAACTGTAGACTTCACAAACAAGACCCATATCACCTGTAGGCTGAGCTTGATCCAAAGGTTATATTTTGAGGGACTGAATCTCCTCTTTCAAACCTCAACATGGCCCACTAACAACAAATAAAAGTGTTCAGCAGCAGTGCTCTGCGTTATGTCACATTGATACTAATGCCACACAACTTCCTTTAGCTCTGCTAAACCGGGGTGAAGTCACTAGCTCAGCTCAAAAAGCAGAAAGTATTAGCGTGGAAAGGCCATGGTTATAAGGAACTGCACTAAGAATAGACTTATTTTATCCAAGGCAGTTATAAATAACTGCCACTTTTCAGAGATACTGTATTATATGTCATGAAAACTAATTTTAAAAGAGCAATTGAATAATCCTTCTGTAAGGACAAAATATGTTGGAAAAACTGCTATGTGTCTGAATCAAAAAAGGCCTTGACCTTTACCAGCTGAATGGGTGTTTATTAAGCTATAAACAACCACTGATTATCTGTACTGATAATTAAAAAATTTTTCACTCATCTCACACAAGCCCCAAAATGCCAAAGGTTAGCTTTGTCACTAGGTATGGACAAGAGATACCCCTAAACATACATATTTCTGCTATACTTTTTAAGTATAATTAATTAAGTGTATTAATTAAACTCATTTAGCAATATTTTTATGATGATAGATGTCTGAGCCTGGAAAAACCTCAGCTATAGACTTTAAACAGCAGGTTGCAGAATTGGCAGATGAAAAAAGAGGGAATTTTCTAAAGATCAGAAGATTCATTCTAAAAATCTGCAGCCAAAGTATAACAAGAGAACATAATTATTATATGCAGGTACCTGAATTCTAAAGAGAGCTGCGTGTATTTTACAGACATTGAAGTGTGTGAAGAGACTGAGGGGAGGAAAAGCAACATTTAACAAACATGGTTTACTGTGTAATAAAAGTATCTGGTAGTATTATCAGCACTATCAGTACAGTGTGAAATTACAGATAAAAAAATTACTGTCATTTGCTGTGCTGAATTTGAAGAGAGGCATGACTTTTCCACCACATGTATGAATAGC